>NW_008752001.1:179954-196876 GCF_000715545.1 Opisthorchis viverrini | reverse complement strand
CCAAACATTGCTTATCAGAAAAAAGGCAACAGGAATATGACAAAAAACTGTTGTGAAGAGAAATCTTTTGAGTTTGGGATTGCCTAGTAAATGCACTCCATTTGTACTTACTTCATGGCCAGGATTCGTAGCCTCACGATAGTAATAATAATAATAGTAATAAAGCAAGGTGTCACGAGGCAAGCGAAATCCAAAGAGGATTTTGTTTCCAGCGTAGACGTGTGCTAATCCCATCAAAGGGATGCACAAAATATGAATGGAACGTTGGAGAAGGGGCCACAAGGTTTACAATAACAGTCAAGACCACTTGAGCTGAGAGTAACTTATACCCTAGGATGAACAGACACTAAGCTCCATACAACAGCACTCTGCAAGGAAATAGAATCCGGTCATGCGAGCTGGTTGTATCCGTAGGAACAAAACAAGGAAATGAGTGGCCTGATGCGTGGAACTTCGCGGAACAAGGCGGGTTAAAATAATAAATCAGCGACGATATGCAAGAAATACGGTAGCGGTGAGTCATTGTGTGGACCACCTGTGCACGTTATGGGTTCGGGCAAATGAGAAACACAATAAAGCTGAGCAAATGCAGGGAATGAGAGGTGTGATATAGGCAGAGAGGAAAATTACTTCAAATACTACTAATACTACTACTTGTTTATCATTTGATAGACTGTAACGACTTGATTTGGAACGACGAAAGTGGGACAACGGGGAAGCAATATCAAAGGACACATTTGGTGGTGGCGCTGTAAAAAAGGGGGCCCCAAAACAAGAATGCAACAGAAAAACAGCAGCGCAAGATCGATGATTTTTAACGATCATGGCACTGAACCCGCAGTGCCAAGGAGGAGTAAAGCACGCGCCGACTGAAATGAACAGGCAACTAGGTACAAAAGGGTTATTAGCCAAGGCGCAGGATAATATGGAATAAGGGCAGGAGCAATCGATGACGGAGTAAATATGGGAGACAGGAGGCGTGGAGGGAGTCAGGTTAGTGGAAAATGCAAAAACGACAGACTGTAGGAAATACGCACCCATTTCAACAAACCGTCTGAACCGCATGGCATTTGGTCCGAGAAGAGTCGGCTGATCAACTGGGGAAATCATGGTGAATGAATGTAACAAAGGAGGAACATCGCTTAGTATGGATCGTATATCAAGACACCGTGGTGTGAAACACACACACAAATAGGCAGCATGCTCGTAAAAACAACCGGAAAACGAAGGGGAAAAAGTGTAGACAGACTCCATTGGAATGTGACTGGTGGTCAGACTGGATGTGTCCACCGAGAGATTATGAAAACTTCGGCCTATTACGTAGAACCGCAGTTATGCACGAGTTTAACTTGACTCCACATACAATCCAGAATCATCGTACCCCCACGGACCTATTCACGTCCACCTCGAGAATGAAAGAAATCATTTCCATGACTTGTTTTATGGCAATTATTTGGCCGACTTTGCACAATACTACAGGCATTTTATATAGAATACATTTACGGGAGTGCGTTTCTATTGAACAAACAATTAATAGTAGGCTGCTCGCTGAAATAAACATGAACTCTTACTTGGTCCAACAGGGGACCGCTTATTCTGGTGCACTTCGTGTTCTCTCCAGATTTCCAATGCTCAACGGCACCAAACAAACCGTATAAATGGGGGCACCAGCGGTCATACGCGCTTAGTCTGGATGGGATATATCTACACCGTGCATGAGTCCGGACTGCTGTCACAAATATCGGAAAGATTGAAAACGAATGTACGCCATAGGCGTATTTGTATTCACCATGCAATTGTTTGAACGGTTCCCTTCTTGTTTAGTCTGGACGGAAGAAGCTATGGGCTCACTAACGGTACACGTCTTTGGCCGTGCGGAGATTTGAACATCGGCACTGTCAGGCGAACGTGTTGCCACTACTCTATCATCGCACGATGGAAGGGGAATATGTTCAGCTCAGGTAATGCGGTTGGTTCGCCCGATGGCTCCAACAACGACCCCAAGGAAACTCTGAAATCGCGTCCCAGCTGGACTCGTGCCTCTGGTCGAACTCGTCCAGTACGACTTAGTAGTTTGAATAGCTTGATGAAGCACCAGTTTGGGATGTGTGTACACACAAACCAGACTACAAAGGAGAAGCTAATCTGAGGTAGAACAACTCTTTGGACAGGATCGTAAAAAGTCGAAAGTCACACGTTCTCTTGACAGCTAGCTACAATTCTCACCATTGTTAACCACATCATGGATGAGACAACTGAGAACTTTGTAAATCGCCACGCTAATCATTGACCTAACAAGCAGTCTTTATGTATTCAGCAACAAGTCAGAACCTGAAAGAAACCAATGTCCATAGGTAGGGTAGAAATATGTACTCGAGTTTCCTATGACTAAAGTCAATAACCTGTTGTTTACCGACAATAGATGAGCAGAACAATCGAGAGGCGTCTGTAAAGCACACCAAATTTTAGCCGGGGATTAAACTTCTCCCGGCCTAGCAACTGGGTGTGTGGGGGCATAAGGTCTTGACATGCTTGCCAAGATTTTCAAGTGAGACAGCGACACGGGTCAACCAATCGCAGTCAAAAGGCTTGCCCGTTTAGAACGATCATTAACATCTCAGCCAATTGCAAGGCATTTCCTGCAGAGTAACACAGATGTGTCCAAACAACCTGTAAGAATAGCAGGTCGAATGGCGAAGCTCAGTTGTTCTTCAGCAGTTTGCATCAGGACACGGATTGAAATCCAACGCACTCTTCCAATACCGACTCGTTAATTGGTCACTACGACGGGAAACTCATCAGGTTTTAATGGTTCCTCTCACTACCAGCTTACATTCCCACTTTGCTTAGCACGAATATTGATTAAAAGAACAGTAGAGCATTGAACGTGAAGAACACAAAGCCAATAAAAACACCAGCATGAGCTAAATACTTGCATCGTCTGTGGATCGCATGGATACATTCGTGAACAACAATAGTGCTAATATCGCACATGGATAAGTAGCGAAGATAATTCTGACAAGTAGCATTAATCGCGGTGGCAAGCACACGCACACGTACAGACACAGAAATGAAGCATCAAGGTCACTCACGCGATTGTATTCGTTTAAACACATGGCGTGATAGAGATTCCTGGAAACGCTGAGAGTAGAAACCCGGTGGTGTGACCGATACCGTTCGCTGTGGCAAATAAAAGAAACAGGTTTACGATGTGTATCACGGTGTGTGGTGAATGCATTAGGTATGGTGTGCTAGGACCGACAGACCCTGAACAAAACAAATGCAACTTGAGGAGTGATTGTGTGGCAGTCTACAAATAATTCAAAAGGCATACAACCAGATTGCTTTGCAAGTGTCACAACACAGCAATAAAACTATATGGGCCTAGCAAGAAGCCACATCGGAAAGTTGTAGGGGAAATGAATCGAGAACTGTTCCAACTCAGTAGACCTCAATGGCAGCGAAACATCAGTTCCACATACAACCTTGTTGAAAGCTTCAGCAAAGAGTGGAAAGAAAGATTACTCTATATCTTTAAGAGAAACGAGTAGGAATAATATGCCTGCATCTTTCGACAGCTCATATCTGAGCATCAAAGCGACTTAAGGCACCTCACCCGACACAATCCCAGCGCACACCTGCAGGCGAACTCCAGCCCAGCAGTCCGGCTGGGAAATGACAGCATGCGCGCCACAGATATAGGTTGCGTGCAATATCCTACAGGGATTCTAGCCAAATGCAAGCAGGATTATGTTAGCCCTAGCGAAAAAGCCGCAAAGATCCCACTGCACTCAGTTTGACCGTATCCGCTTACAATTTACGTTGTCACGCCAGGATCTGTCCATCCGCGAACTTTTTAACAACATCCACCCAGATCACCCTGGTAAATTCAATCAGCTAATTCGACAATTCGAGTTGATTATCACATGCTCGCTTACGCACCACTCGCTGCAGATGGTTAACTCCTGCTGTGCTACGAAGACACCGATGATGAGTGAGGATGCCTAGGGAGAGGCCAAGGCTTACAATCATAAAGTAAGATCGTTCTCACAGTTGCCTTATACACATGGTCATTTGGCTTTGGTGTAATTCGTTTTTGACGCCATAAATGACGCGATTCAGCGGAGGCTACCCACGCCCTCATTATCCGTACATCGACTTCATTCACCAAAGTAGAAACACGGTTGCAACAGATGTGAATCAATTAAGAAAACTCAAGTTTTCCGTTCTAAAGTGAGGAGTCGCACTTTGAAGGTGCAAAACGCATGCTGAAACATAGTTAAAATATTTTGGGTGGTTAAAAAAACGATCGTGTAACAACAAAACGTCATCCGCCTAGTCGAGATTCACTAATCTCTCTCCACACGCATATACACTTATTGCGTCTCGGATTGCGCACGTCACGATAACATCGACGGCACAATTGGAAAAAGGGGGGACCACGACGAACAACACTGGATTTCAGGGCGCTTCTTAACAGCTCATTGTACATCGGAACCCCACCGGAGGTATGGAACTGCAAGACACGAAAAAACATTCAAATGTAACACCCTTCCAATGCCTAGCTACCATGCCGGCCGGAGGAAGCACGGGGGGCAAGATACTACCAGGTTGCTCAAGCCTAGACAGGGGAAGTCGAGTGGCAGAGGTCGGGTCCGAACCACGGACCTTCCGGTCAGTAAATTAGCGTTCTAACCACTTGAACCACCTAGCCTCCGGAGAATGTTCACGAACTCCAAGAGATCCCCGCTCCGGTCAAGAATATTTAGTAGAGCCAATCTGTCCACGTAACCGGAGGCTCGTTAAAGCCGAGGAAAACCACGACTGCTGGCTGGCAGTATGCGTCACGTTCATCATGTAGAGATAAGATCCATGCACATCCTGTCAGGTAGGACTCTTGCATAACGCCCTCGGGGTCACGTTTCACGTGCCGAAAGCGTCGTAATATAAGGGAAGGAAACGGCCGCGAGACTTACACTTTTGTGGTTGAGATGACATCATCAGCATTATCATTAGGGACAGCAACATCAGTTTTGACATTGATGCTTTAGTGCTTTAGTAACAACAAAGTTTATCTAATTATATTTAAAGCCTTAGAGTGGAAGGAAAAGGACAGAGTGGATGAGAAAGAGAGCCTGGTGCTGGCCTATGTCAGGCATTCTGATCCACACTTCGTTCACGAACTCCAAGAGATCCCCGCTCCGGTCAAGAATATTTAGTAGAGCTAATCTGTCCACGTAACCGGAGGCTCGTTAAAGCCGAGGAAAACCACGACTACTAGCTGGCAGTATGCGTCACGTTCATCATGTAGAGATAAGATCCATGCACATCCTGTCAGGTAGGACTCTTTTATAACGCCCTCGGGGTCACGTTTCACGTGCCGAAAGCGTCGTAATATAAGGGAAGGAAACGGCCGCGAGACTTACACTTTTGTGGTTGAGATGACATCATCAGTATTATCATTAGGGACAGCAACATCAGTTTTGACATTGATGCTTTAGTGCTTTAGTAACAACAAAGTTTATCTAATTATATTTAAAGCCTTAGAGTGGAAGGAAAAGGACAGAGTGGATGAGAAAGAGAGCCTGGTGCTGGCCTATGTCAGGCATTCTGAGGTGTCCACACTTCCAAGCGCTTAATCAGCCAATCCGGAAGGAAACCGATAGCACGATGACGCTTGAAAGGAAATATACACTCTGAGGCTAAAGGGGACTCCATGATATTCGTTCACCTTTATGTTGAAGGCCAGAAGTCTGGATTCGAGGTAGCATGTGGCCATATGAATTGTTTTCGAAGTGCTGTGCCCAAAAGTTCAGACATTCTCCTTTGCTAGCTATCGGAAAGCAATTTAGGTCCCCGATAGTTTCGAGGACCACTCAAAGGAATCAGTCACTTTGAACACGGGTAAGACCACCGATTGGTTTTAATTCTCCGGAACACATTCTTTTTTGCAAATACTCTCGAACAGCCTGGCGAAGGCGGGACACAAAACTTCCCCCCTATCTTGGAATAACATTGGGGGAAGCTTAACTTGTTCAGCGGGCGGCCGGTGCCTCGAGGCACTTCAGAAATAAAACACGGGTCCTAAACTCAATATATATATATATATATATATATGTATATATGTTCGGTTGCTAGTATTGTCTTTCACTAACTCAACTGAGGGAACATTCGAGATCCTGTTTTACGGATAACCCGGAGTACTTTGCGTGCATTTCAAACCACACTGGCGTCCTTCATTCCCCAAGCTTTTTGGTCCCACTAAGCCCCATGTCCGCACACACATTACTCCTCAGCTATCGTCCAACTGCCCATCTAACAGAGTTGCACTTTCAACCCGAAAGTGTACAGCGTTTCGTATTGAGGAGTGATAGGGAATGTGATAAAATCCAACGGCCTCCGAGTACGTGCTCAGAAACACCACAAACAGTTACCGGTGTCACGCATAGTCATGACACAATCACGGTCAATGTCATCCAAGGGGACCACTCGTAATTCACTGCAGATTAGGCTCCAACTAGAAACTCATAAAGCCTATCTACTGCCGCATGGAGGGCTCGTTTTTGACGTTTAATGACAGCATAATCCGATTCAACCTGTACACTCCAGGACGATCGGTCATAAAGAACTGAATCGCGCCGCCGGTAGACGATGAAGATCTGGTCAGCTTGATTTCTGAGTAGAAGAATGATGCCAGGTAGCACAACGGATACCACTGCATCTAAACTCACTACTGGTGAGAAACAGCACAAAGTTGCAAAAGATATTCACCGTTATCGTTGCGTTTTGTGTCCAGACTAGAAATACCACCAAGGTGTGCTTCTGATGAACTGGGACGCCATATTGAAATCCTCCGCTATTATGACTATTTCCGAGTTGTTTGTGGTGGACAAGAGAGTGGTCAGTTCTCAAAAGAAGGCGTATTCCAATGAGACAGGACCAAAGTTTCATGATGGACACAACAAACAAGAAATTCGGATTTTGACCAGCGCCAGCTTTCATCGAAGTGGGAAGCCGGACAACACAGAGTCGACTGCTCACAAGAACTCAATCGAGTAATGCAGCCCCAGCTCGTAAACTCAGCGATATATCAATACTGGCGCAACCCAATCGGGCAGTTACACAATCACCCAAAATGTGTATGCAGTCTTTAGGTAGAGCAGGCGTCTTAATCTCAAAAACGGTTCTTTGACCTTGTGTTTGAGTCTCAGACAAGCAAGACATTTCAACTGATGAAACAACTAAAATGTAACAGTGACTTGCTTGCCGACATGCCTAGGAGTTCCTACGTTTAAGATTGGAGTGAATAAGGAAGAACGAGGCGGAGCGGCAGATGTGACGTCAAGTGTTAAATTCCCAGGTACCTGACTGACGTGCCTACAACTGGGATCAACACAAGAGTATTTATCAAGCTGAACAACAGGGGATTGGGAGGTAAAAATGAGCAAAAATAGGAGTCGTGAACAGTCACGATTTTTCGCTCATCCCCTCTGGTGTGTGCAGGGAACAAGACCACACGGCTGATATCATTAGAAGACAGGCGACGGGGCACGAGGGCACATTGGCCTGTACAGTTCATGGTTGCGTGTGGGCTGATGCACTGCCAAGCATCCCATATTTAGACAAATGTCTGATTGCAAGGCAGCGCTGGAAGGCGTGAGACTATCTAAGTAGCCTAAATTTCTACTCCCCAGTCTGGAGAGACAAGAGACTACGCTTGTCACATCCCCATCTACTGACCAGTCTAGTAGGACACACTCCGTGGATGTTCATTGGGCAACAACGAGCAAAAGTGAATGGATTACTGAGGTATGTAGAACGACAAGGTCCGCAAATGAAAGTGGTAGAGTAAGCAAGAACGTAGTCGAACAGGCAATGGGCCGATCGTGGAAGAACAGACACATACTTACTCCATCAATGGCAATGGCTTTGAAACCGTGCTCGAGCTTCTTAATGAGCCGATAACTCTGTAGGATGTCAATGATGCCCAGGAACAGCAATAACCGATCTCCGTTGCTATTTCGAGCAGGGATACCACCAGAGCTATAGAAAGTAGGGATGGAAAAGTCATATAAGAAAAAAATACCATGGTCCCTATCAGAGACACTAGAAATGAACAGGAAGAGTCAAGTCCGAAAACAATTCATCAAGGACAAGACGGAGATGTTTGGGTTCAACACTTGGAGCCTTCAGTATGCAATAATAATTGTAATGTTAGTTCGGTCCGCGCTTTAACTGAGTTACCTCGAGCCCCAATTTGGAATGTGTGGCCTGAAGAAAAAACCCGGAGGATATAACGACACCAAAAAAATCTTTATCACTGGCATCATTGAACATTAATCTCAGACGTAATGGCCAATAACTCAGCTCGGTGGCCGAATCAGCAGCTAGGAATCGTTCGGAGGCTTTACTAGAGAACCCCAACGAAATATCCAGTAGTTAAGTTTGTAAGGTGGGGGATAGCAAAATCACTAAGCCTTTTTGAAACCGCTCACATACACTCTATTAAGATACGAGAGAGTAATTACACCACTTGTCTAGCGCTTGGACTGATGAATAGATACGTTGACTGTGCGGATTATCGAACCCGTAGTCCGGCACCCCTAGCAGAAGCCTCAATTGATATTCACCTTAGAAGTTCCAGCAATCGATTTGTTTAGCTTTTCTAGCACCATCGTCTACTCATCCTTCAAAGTAGTAAAATATCATAATAATGTCAGCTTGGCTTCAATCCACCAGCACGAAGACTTTTAATGAAAATAAATAAGATCACTTTTCTAAATGGCAGGAGCAGTGGAGTTGGATAAACGCGCGGCTCTGACATCGTGACTTTTTTCCGGTGCTGAGAGAAACGACCTTTTTCACCATGTAGCTGGCCCCTCAGCCATCTGGGACTATCCTGTTTTGTGGGCGCTCAACTGAAATGGAGTGCCAGCAGTTTGTAACGAACTAAGGAAGTTCTAACAAATCGAAAATTGGTACAGACGTAATACACTACTTAAATTCATCATAATGCGAGAGATCCAGCTGGGTTTAAAGTAAGTCTCCTGTTAAAACCACACCGGTATATAAATGAGTGTATTTCGCTAAAACCGCTTATTTGCTTTGACACTCAGCAGCACAAGCAAAAAAGAAGTTAATCTCCCTCTACTGAATCATTAGAAAGTAGGCTAAAAGGATCTTCAAGTATGTACTCCAACGGTATGCTGAGCTGAACGACCCAGTGAGAGCGCTCGAACTTGCAGGTAACCGGGTAGTTCAACCGGGGTCAAAGCAGAGAATCAACCAAAAGCTTACGGAATTAAATCCATTTCTTCCTTCTCCAGTTCCACTGGTTTGGCGCTGGCCTCGATAGATTCCATTGCCGTACAATAGGCAGCCAGTCGTTTCGTGGAACGACCGCGAGCTGCGTCGCGTTCGAAAGTGCTACTCGGCGAGGGACCTGCTGTGGGCAAATCGGAGCTGATGGAAACAATTTTCTCTCCATCAGCTCCAGGAGGAGCGCGAGACCATCGGAAAGCGTCGGAAGAAATGCCATGCTGGGCGCCGGAGCTTCGCAATGGACTGGTCTTGTGATGTTGGAGACCAGAAGTATCGTGTTGAAGGCCGTTAGGATTGGAATCGTCCGGTAATCGTTTTGCAGAGGATGCTCCAACGTCATCACCTCCAGAGGGCGTGCTTGCTGCAAATTTCAAGATACAGAGATCCAAACTTTCAGTTAACGGGAGACAATTGCACGCGATGTTTAAGATGTGAAAACGTGCGAAAAGAATCAAGTTGAAACCACACAATCTAATGGATCACACATTCCAGGCATGAAATTGAAGTAGGCAACCCACGCATTGCTAAAATTCGTTTTCGCTTTATAAGTATTGATTGACGTGTTGGAAGTTCTTGGATTAGGCAAGTGACACTTAGAATAATAGAGAATGACAGTAATAGCGTAGAATAACAAAGAACCTGACCCCAGAGTTCCTGCTGGCAATCGAATGACTGAAAGCATTCAAAAGTCGAGTACAATCGAATAAACGATAGTTCTAAGTCAGTCATTGGGCAGGAATGACTCTTCCAAATCCTGACTTTAAAAAGCATAATCCAAACGAAACGCCCAAATTAAATGTACACCCAAATGGTTCTTAGCAAACAAGACTGTCGTTCATAGTTTGAAAATCGTAAAGCACCTTCGTGTTAACTGAACCTTCTGTCTGACATAGTTCCAAATCAACGCCTGCTAATAAACTGAGTATCTCATCGCATTCCAAAGTAGTCACATTTTTTCGTGCTCCATAGATTACAAAACACACTTTTCGTATAAATTCATATATATATATATATATATGTATATAAATATAACCATACAGGCAATCCGATCCTGTAGTAGATACAGCTGAAAAACGATGCCTTTCTCGCGCACCCCTTCTAGAATAAACTACGTCCCGGGGCGGGTAATTTAGGTTGGGGGCATGGTCTATTAGGTAAGCTCGTATGGTGTCCAGTTTCTCTTTGTGAACACATTTTAGGGCTGAGTTGTGACTCACTGCCTTACGGTTTAGGTTGAGCACCTTGCGAAAAAGACATACTAAGCAAACACAAGCTGCCTTTTGGGCATCAAAACAAGTTTTTGTGAAATGTCTGAAATAGTCCCTCTGAATGGACGTCTTCATGAGAAGGAACTATTCCCTTAAGAGATTTAGCAAGTGCTCACGGCCAGGCACGACCCAGAATGTGGTGCCCCCGGATAGAAAGTAGATGAATCTCAGTATCATGACCTGCCTAGCAGTTATTACTGCTGAGAAGAGGGTGCGCTATCGTGCGACACTTTAAGATGAAATATGCAGTTCTGTAAACTAAACATCAGAGATGGTTTCAGAACTTCGACAAACCAAAGTGATCCAATGCGTATGCAGGTATTCACCTGGAGGGAGAAACAACTGGCTCTGAAAACAAAGTTCCGTGAATCACACTTGCTTAGGCTCTGTCATTCTGGCATTGTCCGCTGTGAACACTCGGTTGATACTGTATGTACGACAACACAGCGTTACAACACAGCATTCATACAGTCCATAATCACCATTATCCAGTACCACATGACCCATTAGTGTCCGTTAACGTTCACTGTCGGGTAAAAAATGATGAGAATCATGTAAACATGAATTGTGCCAGCTAGGAAGTTTGAACGTAACCTATCGTTCTGAAGGTAATTAACTGTCGAATGTGAACGCAAGTGAGATAGAGGTGGAACACCGTTTTTATCCAGCACGAATAAAAAGAATTAGAGAGGAACCCAGTTACAGGAATTGGGACTGTGAAATCGGACTTCGTCTGATGCATCTGGCCGTTCCGCTCACCCGATGTCTTAAGATGCGTTCCGATGGGAAGATTCCTTTTTACTCATTAAGGAGAAACTTCACGCTTGACGCGAATTCTAGGTTTCCCGTTAGGATAGGAGATCTGACGAAAGTGTACATATCCCTCCGAGCAACAGACAAGATGGCCCCGTATTAACGGATATTTACATGATGAAACAACATATGCAGTGGGGCGGTGTGTCCTTTGGGTCCCCAGAGGCAATCTGTGCAGTGCTGTCGAGTCCACTTGACGTGTGAAACGCGAAAACATAATAAATGGAGTTAATGGATTTTCTCAAGCACGGGTGTTTTTTGTTTTGCAAAAGACGTTTGGACGGCCTGCACCAATCATGTTCACATTATGCTAAGTTAGAGTTTGTCACAGAATCGCACTCCCCTCGAAAGTCGCAGAGTTGGAAGCGCTCTTCGAGACCCTTCAGCACAAAACTTGTGGTTAGCACCAGCGTTCGTTCGTATAGCAAACATGACTAGGTAGAGGAGCCAGCTAAATGAATTTTCAGACGGCGGATAATGAGTTCGTTTCACTGTCTACTGACTGTCCACAGGTGGTAGAAATCTTGCACGTAAGCTTTCATATTTGAGCACATGCACACGTAAACACGGATATCGTATTTTGAGTGAGCCGACGACCCGGTACAACAAGAAGCCCTTATATGGCTATGTGACAATACAAGAATGCGACAAAAAGGATCAGTATGAAGCATGATTAGTGTTTATCCGGTGACCTATCCTTCAGATGGTCTGTTTTTAAAAGGCGACTCTGTAACAGGGTTAGTAAGCTGAACTCATTGGGCTATGAGTACATGAGTCCGAATGAGTGGTGGAGGACAAGGCGAGACAGTACCCCTTTGTGATGAAGTTTCGGACTTGTGGGACTGCGTTTAAGTTCCCTTACGTGATTCAACGAAACAAACGCAACTCTTAAGGGAAGTCTAACGATGAGCCGACGGTAAACTCGCAGAAGTCCCTAAATACAAATTATGTCCTACTGAGCAGCTATTCGGTCAACTGATCAGACAGTAGGCTATTTTCATATGCAGAGTACAAAACTGGAGCCATTACTGAGCAGCTATTTGGTCAACTGATCAGGCAGTAGGCTGTTTTCGTATGCAGAGTGCAGCCAGTAGGTCATTTGTACAGTCCCAAACTGTGCTGCATTACTCGCGCTACTCCGATATAATCGTGGAATATTCGCGACATTGGAACAGTCCATCTCTGCAAAATCGACCTATTAAAAAGAACCTCAGGTTCCACATTGAAACCACTCTTGTTTGAGCAATCCACCTCCGTTGACGTAATTATTTCGGTGAATCTACACCAAATGGAGGAAGCACTAGACAACTAGTGCTCATAAGCAGTGCATATTTTTGGACGTATCGAGGTTTGAGCCCTGAACATGCGACATGCGAGGTGAGGATGTTACCACTACTGGATAAGTGCACATAGGACGTGTCTGAATTATCGTACCCGAACAGATGGAAGGATTTATACTTCAGCGATTAGTTGTAAAAGGTAAACCGTGAATTCAGCTTTTTCGATTTGAAGTCTCGTCTCGCACGTTACACATCACGGACAATAATGAATGGTCGACATCCGAATAGGACTTGTCGGTCAAACTACCAGCCAGTAATAAGGCAGTGGTGCAGAACCGCCATTGAGCCGATGAAGAAGAAAGCCTTAATGAGGAGCGAAGAGGCCATATCAAGGCCATCCAAGTTGATTTGACCTAGAAAATCATGTGAAGAGTTCAATGCCTTACCTTTATGGACTGCATTCACCTACATAGACCTATTACGATACTATGAAGCATCGTACAGCCGAAACGTGTGCAATTCTTGAACTGTGTCTGCCGGTAGCTAAAGTTGTGCTAGTCCACCCTAGAGACCAATCAAAGAGGCTAAGTGAATAGTTTTGGTCTTCGGCCTGTACCCTCCAAGAGAAATCAAGCTTTTTTGTCAAGAACCCTGAAGGACTAAACATTAGATTGCTTATGGTTTGGGATGGGTGGCTTCGATATCCAGCGCATGTTGGCTGGAGCTCGGGGTGTCAAAGGCATGTTTTTCTTTACACAACCCTGTTTGGATTGGAGCTACCATTCTTGGCGTGGGTTTATACACTACGAGGACCACGCAAGACGCCTAACGCCACGGAACGTTAAGTTGAACTGAAAGACCCCGAGTGAGTGACCGCTTACCAAGCTGTTAGCTTCAACCAGGATGGGACCAAGTAGAAAAACGGGGCAAGATGGGGGAGCAGGCACTCACTTTTCGCATTGTTTACTTGCTTCGTTGCTTGTTTCTCCATCTGCTAGAACGACAAGAGGTAAATGTTTAATGTGAGGTACGCAGTAGACGTCGGCGACTGGAGTGAGACCACCTCAAAAAGCATGTCTGTAAGTTTGGGACGTATAACTTTGGTCAACTATAGGTTTGTGATGAAAAAATGAGTGGGAACATAGAATAGACGATGTACAATGTTACCAGAATCAAGCTTCAAGCAAAATAACAGATGCACTGGTCTACGAAGCGGAAAATGAAATAATCGGCGCGAAAAACATAAGTCCACGTTCAAGGCATTATGGTTGGCCGTTAACATATCACAGCGAGGATTCCCTATCGTGATGCTACCTTATGAGATGCCTCACATGGCCGAAACGCCTGGCTAATCTCAGGATACGCACCAGGATCGATTCGGAGGCTTGTCTGCTAACGTGGAATGCGGAAGCCCAACCCGCCGGAAATGGCATTCACCTGTCCGGAAAGTGTTGATCTCTGGAGGTCTCAATAAAGCTGATCATGAGTATCAGGAAATCGCTCTTGCAAGGCACTTCACAACGTTTCCGAAATATCCATGCACGATCGATCGTTCAGGTGATCGCTGGTGTACAAAATCTGTCCCAGTCTTTACTGACAGTGTGTTTACTAAGGCGAGGGTCATAGCCGGCCTAAGGAATCGTGGATTAGAGGCTAAAATTACTCTTTAATCATTAACAAATGGGACATGAAACAGATGGCTCTTTGATGAAGTTCTGTAGGGCGATTTCGGATTCATCCGAGGGTCTGTGCGCAGTGATACAGTGCGATACACCTGAATCCAACAGGGTGTGTGCACAGTATGTCCCCGGTGGAGTATTTCCATTACCAGCAAACTCTAAAAAGCCGAGTAGAGTTGGAAACTTCTACCAAACCCTACGATAATGTTCTCTACGGAATCGGCTGTAATAGGGGTAATGCATCAGCTCGGTTCTCGGTCTGATCCCCCCAAACTGGTGCTTTCAGCAAAAGAACCACCAAGGTCCAAAACAATGTCAAAAAGACACGTAAAGCGCGTCATATTTAAAGTGCGGCGACAACATTCTGAAAATTCTTCTGGACGCGGCACTGAGAACTGGTATTCTGTGGATACTGGAAAATGATTGGCTGTTGATTTCACACTTCCGGCGAATCAGAGCTCGCCCTGATGCTGGACTGGTTCAACAGTCTTACTTTCTGGTCAATCGTTTGCGGGTTACTCCTATTGGCCGCAGCAGCGCTTGACTACGAGGTGTAAAACGGTTCTAGTACAGGAATCCGCCTAACATCAGTCTCTTGAAAATAAACAAGTCCCAGCAAATGTGAAAAACTTCAGTGTCGAGGGGTGGACGACGGTAGTCAAGTGACAGGAGAGACGAAAGGTCGAAACGTTTAATCGAACGAACGACCACATTCTCTGTGGAACAGTGACAAGTAGATGTATGCACCGAATGATCACCTATATCGGAGAAGTGAGTTGTGTGCATACAAGCAAAAAGTGGCCAGTGTGGAGAGCATTAAACATGTGGATGCCAGATACGCTGATGTGCGACACCCTGGTCACCTGGAGAAGGCTCAGGGGCTGAGATACTGCCAGGCTGTCCAAGTCTAGACAGCCGAGCAGTCGAAATGCTGTGATTGGATTCGGACAACGAACCCTGTGGTCAGGAAGTTGACGCCTTGACCACTGAGCAACCTCAATAGAGACCACTCGAGAGTACGAAACAAAAGTGATTATTTGTAGATGATATGTTGTCGCTGAGATGACTAGGAGTAATCCCTTCTGAGAAACGTTTTTTCGGTAGACCTCACGTGTACCTGAGGGCTCGTGGAAGGTGCGATCAACAATATCCAGTATAAGTGAAAGTTATAGAAACGATCACCCAATGTTACTACCGGGATGGTAGTTTCACTAAACTTAGCTAGACAAGCACAGGCGCAAACACAACGGACATCAGGTTCGAAACTACGTCCCAATCTCTCGCCAACCTAATGCACACAGAGGTAGCGAGAGAGTGAAAGAGAGACGTAAACCCAGGCTCCTGGATAGGCTGAATCCATGTCTGTATGATATGTCTCAAAATGTTTGTGTGTCGTGGACGCGTGAAGGGGAGAATGGAGCACTTTCAATGAAACAAGAGCTGAATGTGGGAGGAATTCAGTAATCCGTCAGTCAGGTCTAGAGCACGAGCAGCAAGTGGCGAATCGCTTTTATTGGTCCAGTTGGTGAATGTGACCATCGATCAATTCGTACCCATGGCGGTCGAGGCTGATACAGACAGCAAAAAAGTTTGTAGTAGTACTATCCCAATCTCATCGCCGCTCTATAAAAACTGATCTCCTATACATTAAAGCTAACAAGTACAATCGAGAATGAATTGAATTCCATAATGAAGTCACAAAGATAAACAAATCTTATGTATCCTTCGTCTCAAAGGCAGCTAAAATGACTCCTTCAGAAATAAAAGATTGTGAGGTAAGAGATAGTGTGGAAGTTTTGTTTAGTACGCTTTGTGCATACACTACACCGAGAAAAAAACAGCCTAAGCTGGCCAAAAAAGTTTCCATGTGGGGTTAGAAACGCGTAAAGAGATATGGTGAAAGAGAAAAACCTACTCGTTCCCGTTTGGCCTGGTCCAAATTATGAACGCCCAACAGAAGTGAGTAGTCCATGATTTCCAAAGACTCCAAGACCTGTAGAGGGTTGGTCAGGAGAAGAGAAGTGGATCGTTTAAACTGCCGTGGAATCACAGCATGATAAAGAATAGAATATAGTTGATGAAATCTCTTACAGGTGGACTAAGCTATCAAAAAGACAGACGACACCTTGAGGCATTGTAAATTTGCAGGTCAGATCCGAAACGAAGCAGGCGATAAGAAACATTACAGAAACCCTACTCACTAGAGACCTATACACATTTTTAAAAGAATTTCTCTCAATTTGTGCAATTCGTTAACTGGTCTCGAGTGAGCCATCAAACTGTTGTCATATGGGTCTTCGTTTACTATTTCTTGAAGAAAGTACCATAATCGGCAACAGCTTGTGATGAATGCCTATACAACCTTCTACCAGCTGCGTCATGGTTCACGAAGACGCAGAACCTTGATTTCTTGGACGAACAACTTCGCAAAGTGACTTGATTAATGGAGGATTTTGTTATCAGAGTTAATTTACGCTTGGGGGAAAATGATCTGAGGGATACATTGCATCAAACCGTTTTCTGAACTGAGATTTTTTAACCAGCAGGAATGCTTTAACCAT
>NW_008752001.1:177712-179901 GCF_000715545.1 Opisthorchis viverrini | reverse complement strand
AAAGTAACACCAAGTACACGCTTCACTCTTAAGTTAAGATCTTCATGGAATTCATCGATGCGAGTACCTCCATGCGAAAAAGAACTGCGTTGCATGTAATCTAAACTGGGGTCAGGAAGCTTCCGTTAAATTCTAAAGTCTCCCAAACACCTTTCGTGTAGGTGAGGTAGAATTTTCGACTTCGTCTGAACGAAATGCTCGAAACATTCAATAAACCAGCGTCTTTGTGATTCATGAATACATGCGCAGTTTGGTGATTCGCCTGCCCCCGCCATGTGAACCCGAATGGGAACCATATAACAGTGGAAAAAATGGCGATCGGAAACTCAAGAACTATTGAACTATTGTATATCGCTCCATTCTATCCTTCGGATGCGAACTCTTCGACCAATGTGAAATGTCACAACGGATGTCGTTAGGAGTGTGGCTCGATTAGGTTCCAGACATCATCCCTACAATCTTTCCCAAGGGAACGTTGTTTCCAACTTCCACCACCAAGAGATGGGGAACTAGGCGAGTTATAGCCAGATACTGGAGTCGATGGCATGGCCAGCCACATGATGATGAAGCGGGAAAGCGGACGACTTTGATGCATGAGGGCTCCCGGCTGCGTGGCTGAGCCGTGGCCACTGGTGTCATCAGCCACTGATGAGTTGAATCCCGAGATTCTCATCCAGGGAGACTGCGGTTGCCTACCCAACGGAGTTTAATTGTTAGTAATTCCACAATCCGTTGCCAGGTCACAAACTGTCCGAACCCCCGTCGCTTCCATTCAGCGTTGGACGAGACGAAGGGAGTTCTGGGAAGCAGGCGGTCTTCTGAAGTGCATGCTTTAAAAGGCGTAATCTGTGACGCGTGACTAAGTTGTTCATCGCGTGAGAGTTTCTTCTTTCAGGTACTATCTGGAGTACCTCAGGATTGCTTATCCGATGTCCTCACTAGGACACAGGAGAGCAACAGGAGAGAGAACCCAGGAGAGCAACGTCTGCGGATGAAGGCACCAGAAGCATTTGCACCTCCGATGATTCAGAGGCCAGTAGAGGAGGTTGAAGCAACAGAGCAAAAATAAAGTTGGAGAGGACTATAGACGGCAGCCTTGGCTTACACCAGTTGACACGTTGAACTCGATCAAAAGCCTATTGTATAGCCGTGCACGTCCTTAGGAGTTGGTGTGTGGTGTTTCGATGACGGAGTAAAAGATTGAAAGAGACAGCCTTGGTCGGCAAATACTGTCGTAGGTTTTGACGACAGTCAGGGTGAAAAGCATGTTTGGGTCGGGAGAGACAGTTCCAAGAACGTGCCACAAATTAGAGATATGGTCAAGACATCATCGACTGCGACAGAACCTGGGTCGATTCCCACTAATTTGTCTCTCCGGCTACCCTGTCAACCAGTGCAGGATAACGCAAAAGAGAATCCGGGATGATAAGGCTGATGCCACGATGGCTTTTGAAGGATTAGCTCGCACCCTAAGGGAAGATTCAGCCCACGGGTATGTATTCTGCCAAACCTTAGTCAGACTGTTCATCAAGGCTTTGCCATCTTTGAAAAGTTCAGGGTGCAAAACATCCCGGCCGGATGCTCTCTTCCGCGTTAGGCTTCTGCTGCTGATGGACTGGTGTCAAGGCTCCGTACAGGATAACGGGATTGTTGCACAGATAGTGTAGTCCAGCTGAACAGTATTTGAAGTGTTCCGAAAGCTGTGATCTTGTGAACGAACTGCCGTTGCATTTTTCTGCAAATCCTTTCATAAACATTGGTTTTCTTTTGGCCATAGACCGCGGCTGTTTCCTGAACCTTCATAGTCCACAGGCGTTGTTGATCAGTACTCAGGTGCACTATAGCTGTCCTGTTGTCATTAACGTTTGCTGATCTCGCTGAGGTCCAATGTTCGTTTGGTGGGGTCGGGGTGGGGTGGATGCTTAGTTTCTTTCACTCTCTGAGATTCACGCGTCTGTATGCTTACAGCAGACTCCCAGCCAGAAAAGTTCGATACCATTGAGCTTGAGACCCATTGGATCTGATGAACTGAACGGTGTTGCAAAGGCCTGTGATCAAGATGGGAGACGTCCCAAATGATGGGACGAGCGGAATCGACATAAGTACACTTGAAGGAATGGTGGTTTTTAATTGAGGCTCCCACCGGTAACCGATCGATCCATCTGAGCTCATGGGTGGCTCGCAGTTAG
>NW_008752001.1:115408-177671 GCF_000715545.1 Opisthorchis viverrini | reverse complement strand
CACCTTGTGGAACTAAGTTCCAGCTCGCGGGATCATTGCAGCACTGAAGCCCGACCACCACGTCAAGGTGGCTGCTTTAGGTCGGCTTAGATTCGGACGAATACTGCAAACCTCAAGGATAACGTGAAGTACCATCCGGCGTACCGAAAATGAACCAGCTAACGCTTTTTTGCTATTTAAAGGAGATACTATATCATCCCTTATTAGAAGCTGTTTGAATGCCTTCAGTCGCTAAATTTAACCTAACCAGCCAAATATGATCGATCGTGTCTGCAGATGCCGTAGTTACACTGTGGAATAACAGGGTGTTTTGGAGCAATAATCCACGAGCACTTCTCAAAACATCTCCAGATATCAGATCTCGTATCTAAACTCTGCCAGACAGGATCTCTTCACGTGATACCCATGTCATTAACGCTTTTAAAGTCCCTTACACATCAAAGTATAGCTACAAGGTTTGCAGTACAGAAGTCCCAGTCTTCTTTTACATTGCATTGGCTACTCAGTATTTCATTTACAATATATTTCAATATTTCATTGGATCGCATAATTTTACTAAACTACCATTTCATTGCACTTTGTGCGTACCTTTTTTTACGTTAAGTTTCTTATCGACCATACAGAGTCTATCTCTGATCGATATTTTGATGACAATCATCACATGTGTTCGGTTGTTTCCTCTGATGGTTTTAACCATTTGGGTCAACGTACTCACGTGACATAACCTATTGAACCTTTGAAAGTTCCTCTGTGTCATACACTCACTAAAAGTGACACCATAGGTGTAGCTAATGCACTGTGATGGCAATTTCCAATCGTAAGACATCTTACATCTTTACTTTGGCTTTGGGTTACGGTCGGCTTTTTGTGATAGGTTCCCACTGCTTCCTTTCTCCTCATTCTTTAACAAGGTACCTCTATCGATGGTTGTGTGACGGGTAGGCACCTACTGATGATGTATTACTGTCCACGACATTGAGTACATAGATATACACCACAGAAGCACTGTTGAATCGCCCAGATCAACTTCTCCCACTTCCAGCTAATATACGTCAAAGGTAAGTCTGCCCTGATTAATACTTAGCACCCGTCTGACTTTATCGTCGTACTAAGAGCTGAGAGTAGCGCCAGAAACCTGATTACTGGTTCGTCGCCTGACCGTCAGTTCCTAGCCAGATGGGACGGTAATCGGCATCCCTCAGAGGTCAGTTCGTCTAGGAAGAAGTGCGACATGTCATTGAAACTTGGAGAAACTGACGGATAAAGCCAGCGTCTTGGAGTAAGAGAAGTGCTGGTGCCTCTAAGTGTTTCCCCGCCGAATTTATTCCATCGCGTGGAAATTGGCATCGACAACGTGCATGTAGCACCACATTTGGAATAGTGTAAATCACCTGCAGCTTGCCTACACTACACACGCGTCCAAAGGATCAATCACTGCTGACGCGCAGATGTGTTTCGGAACCCAGTCGACCGTATAAATACATCCACAAAACTAGCTGCATGATTTGTGACTCATCGGCGAAGGCCAGTTGCGCGTACGAAGAGATGGTTGCGTAGTCTGATTCTTGATAAGCAAGAAAAAACAACCGTGAAGGTGTAAGGTGTTTTCGGTACTCCGGTTTGCCACCCGAGGGAAGGATGATGGCTAAGATAGTGCCAGGTTGCCGAAGCCTAGAGATAGTTGGGTTCCAACCACGAAAAGCGCGCTAACCGCACAGGTATCTTTGGATAAAGTGGTAACAGATTCCCTCTAGTATGTGATTGTTTCATCACCATGATCTTGTTATCCACATTTGATATTAATACTACCTACGAGCTTGACCACATCCGTCCGTATCCCATAACTTGAAAGCCTTATTGTGGAGAAAAGAAAAAAAGTTGACAGGAAAGGGACTTATTGCCAATGACAATGAAATTTGGTGAGCCGCAAAAATATGAACGTAGATTAGGATTTGTGGTGTGAGCACACATGCAACGAAATGCAACATTCTGGCACAAAAAGTTTTATTCCACTCGCAAAGGTTTTGCAACTGAGGACAGTGAGCGGCCAATGGGCTCCGCCACAGGAGCACACAAACGGCCCCCTCCCCACACTAAGGTCCAGTTTCCTCGTCCGCATACCGTGAACCAAAAGTGTGGCCCCAATTGGCACAACTTGTGGCGCTGAGCGAACTACAATGTTCGAATGTTCTTTTCTGTAGTATCAAGCGCCTGAATATTTACGGCACTTTGACGACTGCGGTATCGCTTTCGATCCAAACTAAGTTTCCATACTGACATGTTTGGAACTATCTGACTGCAATGAGAAGTACTCATTGGATTCTTTCTAATGTGTGCCCAATTTCACCCACCTCCGTCGGGATGTGCAGGTGCAAAAGCGCACCGATCAGGCCAACAAACTTTGATATTTAAATTAGAGATCCCGTATACAGAGGATCAAGATTATAAATGATTTGGAGAATATCACCCGCTTCCGAAGTAGTATAATCATTGTTTTCCAACTGAGAAGAGTAAGTAACAACCTTGATTCGAAGTAGCCAGGGCCTAAACGCGTTGACCAAAATATGGCCAGTTATCGCTATACTGGGCGATCCTTGCAGTGACAACATCAAACCGAAGACCAACGGTATGAAGGATTTTTTGCAATGTGCATCCGTCTTCCTCTGAAATTGGATTTATGTAGCAACACCAGGCTCGGGACATGGGTAAAAGACAGGCGAAGCACGATCGATCGGTTGCGGTCACTCTTGTTCAACTCAGCGGTAAGGGTTCGCAGCACTGCGTTTTTGGGTGTTGTAACAACATAAACAGACCTCGATAGTTAGCCTTTTTATCATGCTGACAAACGCATGGCAAGTACGTACCAGCTTGACGGCGCCATTTTCGCAGTTTGACTGAATAAGAAAGCGTAGTAATGCCGCATGTGCACTAGGTGATCAATACTAGGTTCCTATATGCATGATGCCAAATGAACAGAAGTTGAGACTGCTAACGCAAACGGAGGAAAGCCTCAGGAACACTGATTTACCGCGAATGTACGTCCCGTGATCACTGTGTCACAAAATCTGACAAAACAGTGCGCTGTGTTGTTTGCGGCATTTGCAGAGCAATGCTGTATACGTGATCGCAACGCTGTAGATAAATGACGACGGGTTGTCCCGAGATCTTGAGTAAGATTCAGCGACGACAGTTTCGCTGTCTCACTGATCGGTCAGTGGGAGAGTCTGCGGTTCACTAGGGTCAAAGGTTCCGCAAGTGTTACGCAGAAGGGCGCCAGCCTGGTGCGATCGGGGGGCTTTCGGGTTCTCTATGGATGTTTGACAAACAAGTCGGCCACACTGGCACTATCGAACACCCGGTAGTGGACTGGCATACTAGTCCGGAATTGCCCGTCACATCGGACTACGCCGATGAACCTTTGCGCACCACAGGTAGTGAGACATACGGTTTGTGCTGAGCTGCATTCGCAATTAACTTCGTACCCGGTGTAAGCCGGAGAGAACAAAAAATGAGAACGCACTGCTGATGTCATCAGAGTGCCGAAATGGTGGCCAATAATTGCCAAATCGCACGGGGACGACTGACAAGTAGGGATACACATTATGCACACCTAGTGTCCTCACAAGACGTATCGAAGGCAGATACCTATGGTTGGCTGGTGCTAGGTAGTAATCAGCTTCGGTTGATCAAAGAAACTACTCACAAGGTTGCGGAAAACTTTTCGGTAGCCCACGACCAGTTTCGCCTTCCTTCGGGCTAATCATACAGCCACAGTTCCTGAGTTTCCATCAGGTGTATGTTCTATCTGAAACCATCCAGCCAACGGGCGCGGTGTGCATGAGAAGAGCCTTTGTAGGATGGTGGTGTCGGATCTGTGGATGGCGTGCTGGAATGAGAAGAGCCTTTGTAGGATGGTGGTGTATGTACTTCAGGTGTCGGATCTGTGGATGGCGTGCTGGTTGGATAGCGGAAATCCTTACAGTGCACAATATCACGACCATCTATACGAATAATTAGTGTGCTGCACTGAATTTCCGGTGAATGCTGATAAAAGACAAGCCTTTCAGGAATATTTATAGTTGGACCAAGAGGAGATGCCGCTGAACCAAACGCTATAGTGAGCCAAATGTGAAGGTAAAACATAGTTGAATTTCTCCACCATAAGGTCGTTGAATGTGATTCTAGGCATAATTCAACTATGAACGTATTCGTTCAGAGGACGGCGTGTCTAATCGAGAAGAGGCGTGTTCAAATGCGAGGCAACCGGCTCGAGTAAAATGCATAGTGCCTCAGACACCAATGCACGACAAAATGAACTCAATATGCTTCTACGGGGTCAGCGGGATAGGTTGTTTTATACACGAGATAAGTCATTATATTAATGGGCGCTTCCTCCAAGATAAGAGCCACAAATTCACTTTTGGGTAAGTGGATCAGTTGACCATCGGCCTTTCATCACCCGGGAGCGTTGATAAGAGGCAGCTTCAGTGAAGTGGTGTTTCACTGGAAATCTGATCACCAGACATGACTGCGTAGGACTATTCTGATTGGTCAACCCCTCATAAAGCCCAGTCGTTTGTTTGCAAAGTAACTCCGATCTGAGCACCGAAGCACCTCGTAACAATATTTTCTACACGTAGCTTATTTTGCACAGCATACCTACGTTTCATAGATTCATATGCACAGAGAAGAACAGTTCAAAGTGAGTGCAAATAACCATGTTTATAAGACTACAACAACTGTCCTCTATCTAGCCCAGCAAGACAAAGTCTAAACCTACCAGACAGTCCTGTTCGATAGTTCTCATCAGGGCATCGTAGGTTTCAGCCTCGAGCCAAATTCCATCGGGATGCCTCTCTCTGCATAGGAGTTCAACGTGGACAAACAAATATTCAATGTGTGCAAGAGGCGAAAATGATAACCAGCGCACAGCGCAAAAAAATAAGACTAATTTAATGTGGGCAATTTGAAATTATCGTTCATGGTAACATTGTCTTAGATGAATAGGCGGATGAGGACAAATAATCACAGACCACAGATGTACTTTATAATTCACCGGAATAATTCAACTTTAGAGTACATATATATGGTATAGTTAAGCGCCTGATGGATTTAACATTCGCAAATACACACCAGAGTTTGATGTAGAAGGACTGTCCCAATCAGGTAATTTTGAGTTTAAAAGGACAACAAATGCGCCAACAGACGCCTGTCTAACAGTATTCAGGCTACGAGGAATGTTACTGGCGAGTGGGACAACTGGAAGATGGACCTGGTAACCTCATTCGGATCAATTCTTCCGCTGTTGGTGACTATAACTCCTGATAAGAGTTCCTATTCAACCACAGACGTCTCCGTAGAACTGAATGAACACAAAAGTGGCCGAAACGCCCTTAACTGCACCGATAAGAAGCAGAAAAATAAACCCATTATCTACAAAATTTACTGGGTAACCGATGTACTCATCAGGGTTCTCAAATTGCGATATTCAACTTTCCATTGTTTAACGCATAGTCCCCCCGAGAGAGCTGAATGTACTTTCCAACATTGGTACTGATTAATCACACGATATTACTAATCTTTCAGCTGTAACACCCTTTTGTTGGTTAGCTACCATGCCACTAGAAGAAAGCACAAAGGCTGAAATACCACCAGATTGTCCATATATGCCTTAAAGATATGCGTTTGCTCTCAATCCACAGGAGAACTGGAAACCGAACTTACACACTTGGTGATCCCGAATCTCTCAGTCCAAATGACATCCCTTCTGTTTTGTACCAAAATTGTGATAAGACTTACTGTTTTCAATCTCACTGTGAAGACGGATAAAGTACCCAACCCATGGAAATCTCCCTCATTCAAGATCCCTGAACGTGGTTTCTGTTCTGACAGGGCTAATCGCCTAAGTTTACCCGAAGTTCTCAAGCCCATTGTTGAAAACAAACGCTTGAAAAACCTGGACTAAAGTGCGGTCTGTTGGTGAAAGAGAACTGGTGTTGTTGTATTTTTCGAAAGCCGCAAACATGTGTTGACGTGCCAATATCCTTCCAGACACTGACTGGGCTACGTAATCCATGTTCGTTGGATGGAGGGGTTTTCAGTGATCAGCTATCAACAGTAGCAGGCTCGTGAGGGTTCGTCTTACTAACCAAACCGCTATCCTCTGTCAGTACCAGCAAGGTTTGCCGTAGTGTCACTCTCATCATCTCACTCGCTTGTGCTGGAAGGCTTTGTTCAATGAATATCTGCTACGTCTTTACGGGAAGTAGTTACGGACGGTGTTCCACTAGAAGTCGTTTAGTATTCTTTATCAATCCTCGTGCAAGTAAACCATTCAGCTGTAGCCCCCTTTCGGTGCCTAGTGCCGTGCCACTAACCACTTGAGCCATATCGCCCTGGTTCAAGTCAGACATTTATCATTCCTTTCTTGTTTAGGAGGCATTCTGACAAATCGCCAAACACTTTGTAATCTAGACTACTCCCGGAAGCAATCTATTTCATCCTAGTTTACAAGCCATGGATCAGATCAAATGAGGGTTTATGTTGTTACGTTTCGTGTTGTGCTACCGCAAATCAATTTGGCTGATTAGCTCTATTCCATTTCTCTATACTGATGTTTAGCGACACTCGCAATAATCAATTATCATTATGACTACTGTGAAGGTGAACATACTACTGAAACAAGTTGCGAAGAGATCCTTCCGTGTGCGAATAACTGTTAACCGTTGCACTCGAAGTTACTGATTATCGTTGACAATGTTAACGTAGCTCTGGTGCGTTGCTTGGTTGTTGGTCCGTTCCTCTTGCTTGGTAGTTAGATTGCGGATGTTTCGCAACCAATCGGGGTGATATCGTCGGTGCACTGTCAAGCTCAGCAAACAGATCAACATCCAAACGGATTACCTTTGCCCTATATCAAGGATCTCGCATAGATTGTCTCTTATCCCAGTCACCAAGTCTGTTCATCGACCTAGACTTTTGAAGACCCTCATTCCTCATCAGTAAACTATGTTGCCCAAATAGACCACTTATTGGTTTTCTCGTTGAACCGTAAAATAATGATACGTTTTCGGGTTTCCTCCCTCTCACTACTTGCAACTCCTAACGAATGAAAATCTGGCATTTGCACCGATAAGCGCTAGGAGATTTGTGTACGGTTTTGCTCATTTCTATTAGCCCTTGACCTTCATCTGTATTTCACATCTTCACATAGTCAAAAAAAACAGTTGTTACAACCTGCCGTAGACTGAAGTAAGAGATGGTGAAAGAAACTAGAGCATGTGATTGTTTTTTTCAACTGCATGTATGTAGGACTCTTAGCTGAGTAGCTTTTTGTTTCCTGTGAGTTGACGGTTATCTTGTCCTGATAAACCGATGACCTACAGTAACTAATCACTCAGAGAAAAATCGCTTAGCCGGATTTTCTGACGTCGCCCGTTACGCAAATCAGGGTGATGGACGCTAGCTGTCACATAAAGCAGGGTGTTTTATGGACGTGGGACTGCACCATACAGTTTCGTACCAGAAACCGAAGTAGCTCTGCCTCTCTGATAAATAGTTACTATCACTAGACTAACAACCGGCGTGTCGCAAAGCAGTGACACTAACAAAGAATAAAACAAGGCCGGTGTTAGCGGAGGGGGGAGCAACGGGAGTCAGCCAGGCGAACAAGACAACAGGCGACCGTGACAAAGACAACAGTGGGATCAAGATCAAACTTGTGATCACGATACTGAAAAATTCCTTAGGGGTTTAGAGTTTAGAAAATGAAAGCTGAAGATGACGATAATACTTGAGGAGTTTCAGGTCGTCAACGAGGGTCACAGCTGGCGAGAGAGACCCATATTTTCTTGAGACTACACCAGATACATTACTCGGCATAAAGCGAAACCAAAATAGGTGAGTATCACAAGTTATCCGTTTCTGAGGAACACCAACCGCCGGATCACAGTTCAACATGCTTTTGTGCGGACACATTACGAGGGAGCTAGCTGGCCAGTGTTGAGTACAACGGCAGCCGCAGATTAGAAACACTCGCAACGGCATGGTGAGAATCTTTATGGTCCAAGCATTCGTCACCATTCCGGGTGGTAACAGTACAGCGAAGGGGGGCGGTGTGAAGCATCTGAGCTACTACCCTTCTCTTCTGTGTGAGTGAGGAAACTAAAATTGAAGTAACGGTGAGTGGTGGTGATTAGAAGTTGATTCGGCTACTGCACGGACAGAGTCGAACAAGCTAATGGTAACTGTCTCTGTGGTTGTCTTGTTTGTCCTTGCCTGGTTCCCGGTAGATCGATCGAAGCAATTCCGCTACCTGTGTGTAGTGGTTGTATTGGGAGAGATGCGCTACTACTGAGCTGGAGACAGAAATGGTACCAGTACATTCAAGCCAACCAAGAGAGTGTTCACGTACACCTAACCATTCCACAACAGCAAGCGGAATAAATACAGAAAGGGTGGGGGAGGTAAGATGCTGCTGTGAAAGCAAATATTAATGAGTCTGGCTGCAAAGATTGTTTTATCAAGTGCAGCGACCATGTAAACTTAGGCAGCTAGTGATCGTTATCGCTTCACTCTAGGTTATATTGGTTACTCTGATAGTCATGCCGGAACGCGGTCTTTAAGAGACTGTAGAAACTGTAATTATTTGACTTTTATGCACTTGTTGCACAGCATATTTAATCGATCCATCAGCGTTCAGTTGTAGCACCCTTCCAGTACCTAGCTGCCATGCCACCCGAAGGAAGCACGAGGGCTGGGATACTGTCAGGTTGCCCAAGCCTAGACAGGGGAAGTCGAGTGGCGGAGGTCGGATTCGAACCGCGGACCTTCCGGTCGGTAAGTTCGCGCTCTAACCACTTGGGCCATCTCGTCCCGATCCATCAGACATGTCATCAAATAAGAAGTCTGTTGAAGTGGCATGTTGAAATGCATGCGTCAGTTGTCCAGGATTGTGTAATGGAAAAGATGTCTGATAGATTCGCACGAGCGTTGGGCTGGGCTTTGGACATCCAGGAACGCTAACTGACCTGAGGATCCACTATAATCTATGCATTATCAAGTGTTGCATTAAAAACTGCTAACATGTCCATATGACCAAGTCTCGCTAAAAAAAAACAGAGGTGATAACGCCTCGGATTAAATTTAAGTCAACTACTTCCCAGTTTCGCCGTAAACACAGTAGTAGGGCCTCCACTATCGGTCTGACAGTACGACTATCATTGAGTTAGAACTGCACGTTCAGTTTGGAAGAAGTTCCGTTACCAATCCCTTCCATGCAATTACACGTGCAATGTTTGGTCTCCCACAGGAGAGCATAAGTCGCCCAACCTCCTGCATTCCGAGAGCTCACAGTTGTGCGAAGCATACTGCATTTTGACTAGCTTTTTTAACTGGTTCCAAAAGAGTACGCAGGCGTTTCTTCAGTGCATGGTGCCGGAGGTTTATCACGTCTATTATGGTCCAGAGTTCAACACCAGGTTCGTGTTTAACTAGACCATGCCATCTCTGGACTGGTGTCAGACTCGAAGTGAAGCATCAGTGTTGAACACTGATGTCATGCTGACGATGATGATGATGTCAGACTCGATCACACGTCATGCTGACGATGATGATGATGATGATGTCAGACTCGATCACAATCCGAAGCATCGTTACGTGCGCCTTATCTTGGGGACAGTAGAGCGTTTGTTGTTTAGATGTAACCCGCTACTTATAAGGTTGCTGAAAAAACCTCGACAGCCAGATCACCGTAAACGAGATTCAGCTGGATTCAGTTGAGTCTCTAAGGATAAAAACAAAGTTGTGTGTATTGTCTTCTTCGTCGCCCGTCAGTTTTCTGTTGAACACTGATGTCATGCTGACGATGATGATGATGTCAGACTCGATCACACTCCGAAGCATCGTTACGTGCGCCTTATCTTGGGGACAGTAGAGCGTTTGTTGTTTAGATGTAACCCGCTACTTATAAGGTTGCTGAAAAAAACCTCGACAGCCAGATCACCGTAAACGAGATTCAGCTGGATTCAGTTGAGTCTCCTAAGGAAAAAACAAAGTTGTGTGTATTGTCTTCTTCGTCGCCCGTCAGTTTTCGGAATCAGGTAGTGATATGATCTGTAGCTTCCTCCGACATTCAGATTTATCTAACAATTGGGTTGGGAGACGATGATTTTCAAGAGCTAAATTTATCCACTGCACTAAAACGCTCTGTAAAGCCGAACAATAAGTATTCCCTATGCAGCTTCCTCCAGTGTTAGCTGCATCAAGTATTTCTCTGGTGCGGGCCAGGCTCGTAACTTGCGCAGGTGGCCCAATTAGATATGTAACCAACTGTCAGCTTCGATAAATACACTTGCATTAACACATGAATAAAACATGAATACAAGGGGTCAAATACGGACTCAGCTTGATAAACAATGACATCGCAACTATGGAAACCACGGAGCAAATAATCAACAAGTCAGGATGACATCAAGCGGAATTGATCGATGGATATTTCGAAGCATTGAACAAAAGGGGAAACAACCTCTAAGATGGAAATATATCAAAGAAGGAATTCCGCACTCGTCGCCTCCCCATCCAAGTTACACAAAGCCGTCCTAGTGACACGGAGAGGCTGTTACTGAGGAGGTCTGTACATTCTGCACTTCGAAGACAGTGAAGAAGCCCGGAAACTCCACAGTACACTTTTAAATCAAACGGTTCGAAGCAATAACTTGCAGGGAGTAAAAGAGTCATCCAGAACTGGTCAGTGTGCTTCGCGTCAAGCTATCTGCGTGTGCTAGGGTACGAAAATGATGACATAAAATTCGGGTAAGACACCCGTTAATGGCCGTGATTAATCCTCCTCTGATGGCCCGACACACCCCGAACACGCTGACGAACGAGAGGGCCGACACAGCGATATTGTCTATGTACTCCAAAATTTTGCAGCTAGATATACGTTTTCAGATTGATCAAACAGTCCTCAGTATGAGAGAAATCACGAAACGTTTGGGTGCTGTCGGTGCTACTCGCATTCCAAGATGGCGATCGCGTGATCTTCACTGCAACTGGTTTGGGAACACTGCAAAGTATGGCTGCAAACCGATGTCAGTGGAGATCTTGTTGTCAGTTTCTAGCCAGATTGCCTGAGTGAGTGTCTGAGATGTAGGTACCTCGGAATGATTGTAGTAAGCTAGCACTAAATCCCCTCCCCCGTCTTTACAATAATGCTTTCAGCGAAGCGTCGGTGTTGAACACCGATGTCGATGATGGCGATGATGACTGTTGAGTCCAGCTCCAGGGTGTCAAAACCACCGGCATTTGTGGGTGCAACCAGTGAGTGTCGCTTGCGATTGATAGCTCTTTAATGGTTAGACGGCTTGTCTAGATATGAATGGCTCGGTCGTGTTGACACAGTACATGATTCGATAAACCGCTAACTAAACCGATTCGCGCATTTTTCACGTGTTCATCAATACTAAACAGAAATCCCACGTCCCCCGCATTCAATTTGGAGACGTATGCCCTGTTGTACGCATACAAACAACGTTCTCTCAAATTTTCGGTTTTCATGTGGACACCTTATCAACATCATCTCAAGAAATAGAAAAGGTTATGGGAATCTTTGTAATGTGCTACTCATAAGGTTGCTGAAAATCCATCGACGAGTAGTACATTACAAAGATATACATGTATCGCGATATTTCAAATATCGTAGCGCCTGAAACATGAGGCGGCCTGGTGCAGCACATTCAGTTGCCTGAGAACATCATAAACGAGAGATTCAGCTGTGTCCCAGGTGAGCCTCTCGAAAGAACCAAATTGGTTTGCAAGTGAGTGCATATTCGCTAAAGTTATGGGAAATTCGCAAGCTGCGACTAATTAGTAGTGGGCCTCATTTCACCAGCCATATGCTCAGCTCAGTGGTCACCATTCTACCGGTTCCGTCACTAAGAACAACAAGAAACCATTGAGAAACAGAAGATCCAAATAACTCCAAACAATACCTCGAGGAGAACAAATGATTCTGAACGAGGGGAGAAAACTTACATAAAGTCCAGATCTTTCAAAGTTGGCGAACTTTTGGCCAGTTCTTTTGCGCTGGCTCGCCGTTTGTGCGTGGATCCTTTTAAGTCATACTTTTCGTGTATTTTTACCGAAGAAGGGAGTAGGTTGTTCATCACAACGAAACGAATGTTCTTTCTGGATGTCTGCATTATGGAAGAAAAGCAAGGTAGGGGTGAATGGGAGGTGTTCAAGGTCAAACTAAGATTGGGGCATTATGCGAGAACCGGGTGATGCGAGACCATTAGTTCACGAGGGATTCAGCTATGGACAGCCGGAATCGACTCACCTACTTCTAACCACCGATTACTTGCTGTTGCTCGTTAGAACCGCTTTTACCTTAGCCTATGTACTGTCCGTAGACGGCCTAAGGGTAGAGAATCCAGTAAAGTTGGTTCATTTATACTATTTATCTCATTTCATCCTATTCATTGAGGTTCGTTCTGACCGGAGGCATGCACGGGGTGGAAAATATCTGGATAACCGTTTTGCCTGGTACTGTCTGCGAGGTTAAGGTGGGAGAAACCACCCTATCTGTAGGTAAAAATCATCAGTGAGATAAGTTCCCGTTTCCCAATGCATTACTTTTCCGACTTTTTCTATCTTACTTTATGGACCTACCTTATCTTATACCATCAGCATTCAGAACCCGTGACAATGTCGACATACACATAGTTGTACAGAGATCACTGTTCAAAAACAAAGACACATAAAAGGCGGACAGGACACGATGAAACGTGACTTTCGTTTTGATACGCTCACCGTCCCAAAAAAGATATAATGCAAACGAAGTACTCGTCAGTTCAGGGATCAACTCTAAGTGAACGTTTAAGTCGAGAAATTTGGTAAAAAGAACGGTGGAATGTGAACGTCTCGATTTCGAAGCATTGTTACCCATACAAAGCACCACTGCAGACCACTCTGAGGCGTTGCTCGTCAACAAGACTGGGGGTCGCATTCTGGTCGTATCGAGTCAACGGTCAGTTGCCAATTGCTTTTCCGAGCGCCGTTTCCACAATGTCTCGTGGTCTACCTGTCCCAGCCAGCAACTGGTACAGAACGGCCTAAGTAGAACAGCNTACCTGTCCCAGCCAGCAACTGGTACAGAGCGGCCTGGGTAGAACACCTGATTCATTTGACAAGTCACCATAGTGTAGTCTTCAAAATGCTGCTATTGTGTATAAGCCACTGATGCTAACGTAGATTGATAGCAGCCAATAAGCATAAAGACCCGCTTACAGACAGCACCCGGCTTATACGTGACGATAAGCTCAAGATTCTTGGAAGTGAGCTAATGGTTACAAAAGTCCGCGGTTCATTCCAATGGTCCTCGAACCGACCGGAGCAAGCTGGAGTCTAGTGCGGGTTCATGGAGTAGTGGTTAGGCATTCACCTCCGAAGAATGGAGCTCAAAACTCAGCAGGGCTGAGCGAGGAGCGAATGAGGACGCCCTTCAGTCCAGATCTATCTGTATTAAGGTGAGCTCTGCGGGACTTCACTTAGGACCCATTCCAATACGGTCCAATCAGATGTAAGGTTTTCGTTTCTTGTTTGAGTATGATACCAGTCGATGGAAAACGAGGCTGTCTGACAGCCTACACAGAGCACCAATACTAGAGTAAAACAGTTCATCTGTCATCCAATAACAGCCGATTGAAGGAAAATCAAGTAAAAGTGGGTAAATTACTACTTCTCAATAATGACAATGATAAAATCGGAAGTCCCTGATGTCATCGGGCACGAAGTAGAGCACTCGCTGTGACTAAACACTCAGATGATTTACGCAACAGTGAGACAAGGTGAGTCACCCAAAAAAACTGGGAGAACCGTTACTGGCGAGTGACAACGGACCTCTACGGCAAACGCTAGCGAGAGTGACCGCTAACGATCTAAAACCGTCAGATGACGGTCATTCAAGTCAGTGTGATCCCAAGCCTAGGACGATGATCCTCCTGGCATCCAAACTTAATGGTGTCAGAGGGGCTTGATTTGGAATTATGACAACGCATCCTGTGATGTATACATTAGGTTCCGACGTCTATTCTGACCATATTTACGCAACCGGCCAGTTCAATTATGGCGTCACCCATTGAGCTGTACAAACAAAAGCGAGCACGCAGTAACGTAAAACACAGTGGTAGTTGATCAAGTGGCTGTTGATCCGTTTGCCCACCTCGGAGTAATTAGCTTGCAAACGTTTCGCTACCTATTGAGGGAATATCATTAGTGCTCGCACTAGTTTATTAGAACTAGGCACAGATTTAGCAGACGATCCTTAAAGGTATGGAGAAGTTGCGCCCTCATCGATCACGAGTGCACTCCACTCACTATTTGTTTTAGTATGGACATTGCATTTCTGTGTGGAAGCACAATCCTGGTTGGGCCACACAGTGCGCTCAGTGACAACTTCTTCGGGACTCTGTATACTGTAAGTTCCATTATGGAGTCAGTTGCGAAATTTCGTGAGCTGGATGGCGCGAACCAGCCGTCCTTAATAACCGAACATCACGTCAATTGGACGGACCAAACTGAGCTATGCCCTGATTGGTCAGAGTGTCAGCCAATCTGGATCTAGGATTTCTAGCTCGAGGCTTCTCGGCGCCTCACGGAGATTCTATCACAGCCTCGCGGAACATTCTGTGATGACTCTATCGATACGGTTGTAGTAATTCTCCGTCTCCATGAAGGGTTGTATGAGGCTACGTGCACTTTGATATACGACAGTGGGCGGAGCGGGAACCAAAGACAGACAGACAGTTGAACGACCAATCAGCAAGGCACAACAACATGATAGGTATCTCAGTCTGCATAAAAACAGATCGTCATGAATGAAGGTTAGCCAAGAAACATTGTACGCAACCACTCACCTGATAGCAGTAAAATCCGTGAAATTTGGGCAAAAGGGTCGGGGGATGTTGCCATAAATTCATAAAGTAGCTTGGAAGAAGAGCGCGTAGAAATTCGCCTTCCCGGTGCTGCACGGTTTTGATGATGAACTCATCATCCTGTGTGATGTAGAAGATTGATCCACTGGCACCCGGGTTAGATAATTCGCGTAGTTCTCGACTGCATATGGAATTCTGCCAAACATAGTAATATATAAGGGGGTTCGTGTTGAAGATAATTACAGATACAAGACGATTCAAGCAAGCAACCTAGTCGTGTTGGTGAACAAAGGTTACGGCATCTAACTACATTTTAACCATGATAACCGACTACGTCCAGGTCGGTGAGAAGCACGAATTTTGAATACGATACGTCAGGATGTCACCCTTATATCACACAGAACTGTTGCAATCAGCCACTCTCCGTGAAGACCATAATTTATAGAAACTACAGCTGTGAAATTCGAAGCATACAGATGAGAGTTCACAGGTGCTCCGGTTACCATCTCCCGTGAACAAGATTTTCTTTTCATAACCTCCTCAGCAGCTAGCGTAAACATGTGAAACGGAAGACGAAAATGGTAGAGATTACTGTCACATTTGCTTATAGCAGTGGAAAGTGCGAAATTATCGTCTTGCTGAAGTATTTCCTCACACTTTATGCTTAGGAAGGAAGTCGAAACATCTATGAATATCATCACCCCTATTCCCGTTGGACTCGGTAGCACTGTGAATCATGAAAAAGCCACAGGGGAATTTTATTTGAGTTGGTCAAACGCAACAACCGTGAAGGGGGGAGGGGGTTTGCCGCACTTGTCAGTAAACAAATGAATGAAGGCGCATTATTACGGCACGAAGGCACATTATCTGTGTTACCACCCAGAGCTATGTCGGGTGCGTATCGAACGCGAACTGACCGGGTGTTCTCATCCACACCGATTCCAGAAAATGAAGCAAGCAAATAATTGAGGAAGAACTTGAGTCCAAATCGTTTGGATAGTAAGCAGGGCAGGAATAGAGTGAACCCGGTGCATCACTACATAGAAGTCAGACAAATACACACACAGATATCCTCGGTTAAAGTAATATGGTTGTAAATCTGTACATTACCAGACACCGGTGTGTGATTCAAAGTTGACCCATCCAGACGAGGGTAAAACATCTATTAGACAATGCTGTCTAGTCAATAGAGCATACACAACCTGAAGTTCTGCATCTCTTGGTCCTGCTACCAGACAAACGACCCTTGCCAATCGCGTGGATTATGATGCAACCGTGATCATACATGAGTATTGAATAGATCAGAATTTATTATCCGCACCACACGGTCTGATATCATTGAAGACCTGAAACATTTACATCAATAGGAACTTAATGATAATAAAAAAGCTTACACCTTAAGGTCTATTTGCATAAGATCCGTAAGCCTACTGTGCCGCTCTGTCCAATCATCCCCATGTGCAGGTTCCCTTATTACTTACATACCAAATGGCTTGGGCCAGTAAGAACCCAGCTGAATGGGCACAGTTTGAAACGCACATTTGATTTTGTGAATGTTCAGCTGTAGCACCCTTTCGGTGCCTAACTGCTATGCCACCGGAAGGAGGCAAGAGCGCTGGAATACTGCCAGGTTGCCTAAGCCTAGACAGGAGAAGTCGAGAGGAAGAGGTCGGGTTCGGACCACGAACCTTCCGGTCAGTAAATTCGCCCGCTAACCACTTGAGCCATCTCGCCCCCAAAACCAGACAATAACTAATTCTGATGTCAAATAACTATGCTAATACCTTTATTGATGAGCTATACAAAACATAACAGACTTAGGACTTCTATTGGACAGCTTCTACCATCTACTCAGATAATGCAAAACAAACGTTCGATTTCTATTTAACTACATTATAGTTATGACAAGTGGACGACATCCTTGGAGACCCTAAATGTGACCAAACTCATTTTTATTGACAGGAACACGCTAACACTAACTACTTTTTTGGAAGATCCGCTGCCGCTGCTCGCCAAAGTCGATGTTCTTTATTAGTTTGCTTTTGATCGCGGATCCACATAAATGAGGCACCTCAGGATTCGTAATACCGAACAAATCCCAAACTGGCTAGGGAAATTAGGTAGTGACAGTCCAGGAGTGCAATAATGAAACATCTAAGGAACACAGAATGCCGGCCAATACCTTTGGAATAGTTTAAAGTTACTTTTACATCTAAGCACGGCTAGATCCTGAAGTTGCTTCAGCAACTTCAGGACTCAAACAAAAACAACTGGTTAGTAATTTCACGCTAGCCTGACGATCGGATATCACAATCCCAGTTAGTTTCTGGGTTCTTTCTTTTATCATCTACTACGTGGAGGGAAACCAATCTCATTCAGATCATGTCTTACCTTATCCCACTCCACATTATATCCAACTTACTTTTTTCCGATTTTTACGATCCCACTGATATCCACTCGAATATATTCACTACTATCACGATACCGACTACTCTGCGCTTTCAAAGCTTTGTCATCCATGTGACGTGACCCTTTGAACTTTTCCGAAAACCAGCTGTGACAAAGTTCCGCACGACATCACAGAAGTACGTCTCTGCACAACGCATCTTACATTATAGATTTCGCTCTTGTTAATCTTATCCCCCCCTCCCGGGGCGAGCGTCCCTTCAGGAAGAATTCGCGAGTCATATTTGTGGTACAGTGAGGCTTACACATGAATTACCTTCACTTTCATTGCGATCGTCAGCGGATAGCCATAAATCGGTAAGGTAGCACCCGATTCGACATTGGCCGGGTGGTTTTCAACGCTCCGGTGATCAGAATCACAACGGTATGTGCCTGGCTGACATGCTCAGACACTCTTTGGTTCAAACGACAAAGAGTGTGAAAATTGAGTTTGTACACACCAAGAAAGAGGAAGTCTCAGAGGATCGATGGCTATTGTGTAAGGACTCGCCTTTGTGTTTCGAATCAATGCGTCGGACGCAACATAGCTATGAGTGCAAACTCTATGGATGAAAACGACAGACGCCAGTGCGGAATAAAATGTAAGTGAACGTAGGAGACAATCGATATTACAGCACAAGAAGTATTGATCGAACGGCCGGGTGTTGCTGATAGTGCTGTTCGAGCGTGTGTACTGATGTGTACACGTTTAGGTACGCAAAAATATGCAGGGGTATCGACGGTGCAATGTGTCGGGAGTAATGGACGCCAAAAAAGAACAATAGAAACATTCGAAGTGATAAGCAACTGTTGAGACGACCTCTCACCGGCACCAGCAGCGACAAACTAAGCTATCGATACTTCGACCGCCAATCACAAGTCTCCGAAGAATTGATGAGTGTTCGTGCTCTAGGTCAAAGAGCTGTAACACGTGTCGTAGATGATAGAACCTGTTATGCAGCTCCCAGTAGGTACCTACAGGTAACAGTGCTGGTGATACAATATACCTGGGGCCTATCTTCTGCGACCACAGTTTAAAGCTAACCTAGAGGCCATTTATCTGGCTATCTGATGAATACCATGATTCACAAACCTCGCTACAAGGAGTTCACCATGACCTTAGGAAACCGATGCAGCGGAAACAGCATTGTACCGATTTCTTTATACAGCACTCGTAGCACGCTCAAAAACGTAGTTGCCGAAGGAGTGTTGGTTTTAACGGTGTTGTATTGTACTACGTAGTAATTCACCACCGAATTCGCGCTTCCAAGTCGAGGGGGAACCAGAGTCATCCTTCATTTTGCTGAACGCGTTTTATGTTTTGAATGTGATGATATACGTTTGAAATTGATGAAACAGTCTACCACTAGTTTCGGTCATTTTAGAATTTGTTAAATCGCCGCAAGACCCTGATTTGTATAAACCTAATTTGGTACTTGAAACATTAGATCAAATATATGCGGAATGATACAGTCAAGGGAGTTTCCAGTTCATTGAAGTCCTCAATTAAATCTACTGATGACATAAACGAGTGACTCATTTGAGTCTCCCATTTGCAGAAGAGTGTGTATTTTCACATATTTTTACCTTAGTGTTCGAGTATCAAACAAGACTGATGAAAGCCATGAGACTAGCCTGGACCTCGAAAAAGTGAAACCGGTTAAAGAACGTTGCGTAAAATGCACAAGACCGGTAAGATGATTCACAACTCTGTTCACACAGTTCACAAAGGAAGAAAAGCAATCTAATGAACCTTAGTTAATTGTTCAACTCAAATGTTTGGAATTCGGGTATTGAAAGACTTAAAACTTGGTGGCCTTTGCCAAAAGGCAGAATTGTAGGAGTACTCTGAATTCCGTGGGGAACAGCTTCGAAACGAGAATGGTCTTATGGAATTCTTCGCGATAGTTGGGTAGCAGGAACGACGTTGTGTAAGCCTCGCAAAGTGATTTTGACTAGATATAGAGATATACAGAGCAGAATAAAAATGCGGTCTAGAGATGGAACCAGACGGACCCAAACTGGTGCTCCGCAGGAAAAGCAGCGCTGGAACACGCAAGACCTTCGTCCGTTTGATCGGTGATGAGGCGGCTAGTCTTCACCAACTTTGTTCCGAAGCGTTCACCAAGCTACCGAACCCACAGAGTCTTCCCTATTCCAATGCAAGCAACGCCGTGCACCCTGGCTGAACTCATGACGGAACTTGGTTACACGTCTTGTAAGCGGTGTCACTAAGTTCATCAGACACGGAGGTAGCGAAGAGGGATCAGAAATTCGAGAGTTCTCAAAACTATGGACTGTACTAAGCGATGTGCTTGCCCATAGTGTGTGGCACGGCAGTCGATGGCGCAGACGGCACCATGATGGGAGGCGCACGCGAAGTGACAAGAAAGTGCCTGTCCTGGTCTACCGGCAAGCGCACTTTGTACCACCGCTTCAACCACGATAACATTGGGACGACAATCTATTCCATTATTGCACAATCTAGCCTAGTCACCAGAATTTACTGTGAACCATGCATCTACCAAAGTCGGTGCTACAGAACCCCGACCAATGAATGAATTTGAAGCAAGCAAAAACATTGGAAAAGGTCTCCTTGTCGGCAGTGCGGAAAATAAGCTGAAAAACACAACCGTCAATGCTCATTTCTGATGATTTCTGCTGAACTGTTTGGTGTCGTCTGAAGATTTCTTTGTCCAACAGTCTTCTACCAATTCTGGAACCGTTTCATACAACACATTAAATGCGATGGGCGTTATGCGGTATTCGGTTAACTCCTTCTCCTCTTCCACAGTCCTATAAACACCGAGTGTTTCAGGGGCAGTGTTCGGCAAAATTGGTAAGGACCTGCAAATTCAGGTCAAGCAGTCCAAGAAGCCATTCTGAGTTTTGCCACGGTGTAACGAATCGGTGCGGCTGAGCTGTTCCTACAGATTTCTCGGGCGAACCGAACGGATATCAACAGTGCTGGGAGTTTGTCACGATACTTGCTTTCCTGTGAAAATCTTGAGGATCTACCGCCGGACGTATGGCTCAATCTCAAATATGCTTTCAAGTCTGCTTTCTAATAAATTCAGTCCGAAGCTGTGGCACAATTGACCAGAAGCTGAATTGGACGTGGTAGGAGCACTCATCGCGCCGGTGCTCTATTGTGAGCAAGCCAAACAATATTTAGTTCTACGTCCGTTACTGTATTTCAGTTGGTTGAATAGAAATGATAGATTAATAGTAGCAACACTGACGGGTGCTTCTGCCTACCTGGTCTTCAATGATATGACGAAAGTGGCAAGATCCAATCTTGTAGTGTATCATGACAAGCGATATCCCCACGTTATAGCGAGTCGGTATTTTGTAGATAGTAGTTCTAAGGAGAGTAATCTGATCAGTTTGTCCGAGACTGTAGGTCTTGGATTTTCCCCATTCGTTCTAAGATAAGCATTCTTTAAAGTGTGTGTGGATGTATCGGGTGGTGCAAAAGGCATCAAAATGTATTTGTTAGGGCACTTTCAACCTTGTCCCTGGACTTATATTCACAGATTCATTCAACTAGCGCCAGTACAGAACAAAACTAGACAGAATGATGTTATCAGGGACGCCGAAAAACTCATCAAAGACCAAGTCTCAGCCGTGAATGGTTTCCGCTGCGCTAGGGCGACAGTGTTATAACGAACTTCAATGGAAGTGTCGAGTGAAGGTCATCACTCAGTCTTTGAATTGGGTGGTGTTATTCGTTAAAATATAACGAAAGTTGGTGTTAACCATATCAAGAAGAGCATACAAACCCGCCAGTATCAAGCAACTTACTTCCGTGCCCCATTTCCCAGCATAGTGAACTGAGACAAAGGAATGGTTGCTATGTATTCTTCGACAAACTGCATGTATGCATTGGCTGTACAATCAAAAATTCATTCTGCGCAGTCTATTGCAAAGCGATCCAGCTAAAAATCCACCGTTTGAAATTCGTGAGGCTTCGCTGGTATCAATTTTCATCTGATTTGACGAAAGTTTGGAGACTACATGTTGACTGCAAGCTTTTAGATATCATGGGATGAACTTCAAAAAGAAGCTTATCTTAGTTCAATAGTTTCCATACTTGGACAGTTGTGGTTATTTTCTCTAGACGCTGTAACGACATTCAGCGTTCCAGTGCAACTGCGGCGACCTCTCCATGGACGCCGTGGCACAAGAGTGCCATGAGGTTTGATCGGAACGCTATACACCCCAGCAACGCAGTGTTAAACACTGCAGTGCGCCTTGCACAACCAAGTATAGGATGATGGCGGTGGGAGAAAACACGATGACTGCTGAACAAAGGCGCTACCATCGTTGTTATACCTGAAACACATCACGAATTTGCGGCCCCAATGAACTGAAATGGAGCAATACGTCCACCTAAGTCCGCTCACCACGGAATGTAACCATTTGTTAGAAAACTTGCGACCCTGACGTAGTGAGGTTGACGGCCGCCTGGAAAAGGTGATCGTCGGTGACCAGAACACAAGTTAATGAAAGCACTATGTAATATGCGACACTGTTGATCATAGAGAGACTATTTTTCATTATAGCTTCCAGACTATTCCATGTTTCCCAGAAAATTTCGGAAAGCACTTATCTATGGATTCCTTTATATTACTAAGAATCAGTATTGGTTGATTCCATTTATCCGGTTCATGAGGAAATCTTGATGCGACGAATTCCTCAATCAGGTCCACTTTTGGCGCTGTGAGCTAGAGAATGACCGATCTTTCTGGAGCCAAGAAAAAATGCCAGAGAGAGAGAGAGAAGGAGAACAAAGAGGCCAATGTCTGGCCCAGCAGAGCCTAACAAGGCTCGCCTTAAAAAAATCCGATAGAATTCTTCTGAACTGGAAACGGTTCCAGCTTTCCCAATAAACGAATGGCTTTTGTACGGAAGAAGCTTCGATCCCATTCAGAATGGAACCATTCCAAAGGCTGTGGAATTCTCGGGAAATGAAAACCTCCCTGAGTGAGCAGAGTTCACCAATTTGGAACCTATAAGAGGAAAACTGGTAGCCAAACATTCATAGTACGTAAGTCGTGACTACTAATTAGTCTCCCGTTCAGACGCGGGACCCAAACAAATGGGCTGATTCGCCGAGAAATTACGAATTTCACTTAACCCGGCTTGTCATACATCCACTCCAAGTTGGTCTCCAGAGTGCCCGAACTTCAGAACTCCTTACCAGCATGGACTCCTCGACTGTTGTTGTATAGGCTCAAATCAACGAACTCCTTTGTCTTTTGCGGACACGATATAAAGACAAATGAGTCCACCTGACTGGCTACTTTCGCGCTGCTGTTGCTAACTGCAGAATCACTCCTATCGTCTCCGGTGATAACTAGGCCATTGAAACGTGAAAGTGTTGCGTTTTAGATCATACGAGTCACGCGCACCACAGCTGATTAGGTCACCATAATCACTCACGTGCATACAATCGGGACTGAGTGGAGATCCCTGGTAATCACTGCGATCTAACGGCACGATCCACAATCAAGCAAATCCAAACTTAGTCATGAAAAGTTATCTTTGCGCATTCAGGATGCAAACGTTATCACTAAGTCAACATCTGTACAAACTGCACACAACAGTATAGTAGCCAAGTCATTACAACTCAATTTGCCAAAATTGAGGATGTTGGAGGAAGGATAGTCATGTGCTGAAAGTGTTGAACTGCAAGTAAAATGGAGTGTAAGGTATCCGGCACAGCAGTCTCGTAGCCTCAAAAACAAGGAAGGAGAAACGCCAGCGCCCTCCGAAGCTGCAAAAAATATCACGTTGATGTCATTAACCATAAGAACATATCAGGATAAGTCAATCACTGACCGCGGAATGGAACAGAACGCATGGTGTCCCTGGAATTCGAACGCTCTCGCTTGTCACATCGGACTGCGCCAGTGAAACTCTATACAAGAATGGCTTATAAAGGAGGATCCCGGAGGAGAGATGCGCCACTCAACGGCAGTGCTCTGTGAAAGCAAACAATCTGGTCACCCAGACATTTCTGTGGTCTGACAACACCGATGAGTATGACTGACCGATAGGCCAACTTTACTTAAAACATGTGCCAATCACATCAGTTTAGCTGAGCACACAGAATGTCGAACTGACAGTAGCCCTTTGTCCACTACTACATCATACGGGTTTACTGAATTTACTCACTTCGATTAATCGAGAAACGTTTGCAACGAAATTGTCAAGCTCAGTGTACAATTCATGTTGGCATTTTTCAGAGTTTTCCTATTTCATTAGTTTTACAAGGCAGCTAATTTTTCCAGTGGGTGTTTGATATGGGAACGACTAGTGTGTGATGGGACTTGTTCACATCAGCCTCATTCGTGTTATCTTAATTAACAATATCAGATATCTCGGTGTGCGGCAAAAGCGCCTCGCTATGCACGAAAAACATTCGTAGCAGGGGGGCAGCCATCTTTACGCTGCACAAAAGGGGTTGTGCTTTAAAATTTCGACTGCGATTGTATTGTTTGTAGAAAAAAGATCAACGACTGGCTTTGTTCGGCTTATGGGTGGCACCCATGATGCGGGGAGGGAGATAGATTAGTTGTATTGCCCGGAATTCGCTTGGTTGTAACTGTTATCTACCAAGCAGATATGAACGACACGAAGGCACATATGCACACGAGATTGCACCAGTAATTGTATAACAAGCCAGGGCGGGAAATTATGAACTTTCCAGTGGACGTTTACCATAGCTTCGTTGAGCAATTTTGCTCAAAACCTCCGATCTTGAGGTAAGATGACCATTCAGTCCATCCGGTACATGCAGAGTATACCCACCGTATGACCCGTATCGACTGAATTCGTAAACCGGCTTTTGAAACCACGTGATCATTTTTTTCACAAAGCCTACTCAAACGTGACGCCACACAATCACACTTTGCGTGATTGAATCTGTTGCTTAATGACCGCACGAAAAAACAAGGCGAGTGAATGTTGAGATCTGATCCGAACGACTGAGCAAAAAGCATGACTGTGATGGGCACTACCGAGGCAGTCACTTTCGATCAGTTATATGGTATCAAATTAATGTGATGGAAAGCTGAAATCTATGTGTAGTGAGCGAAGTGATGCCACTGAAACCACCTACTCCTTAACGGAAGTGAGAGATGGAGGGAACAGTGACAAATCAAGGACTAGATGTAGTCGGATGAGATTTGCTATGCTCACCAGGAAATCACGAATGTCCAGTTTGTACCGCGTTCGAAAGTTGCGAAATGCAATTGGGGCGTAGGTCTTGAACCGGAAATCTGACAGTGAGTGGGCCGGGGTAGTTTTGGTCCCACAGGCAGGAAACTGGACGGTGTCGATAGTTTGGAAATCACGGTACAGCACATCGCGATCACGTTCCTTCTGAATCGAACCAATGTGGTGTTGAATACCCAGCTGTAAAGCCTGCTGGATTTCGGAAGTGGGTTTCTATGTGATGTCGGGGAACAGAAAACACGAGGTTATGACAAAAGGGGGAACGCATTAGCGGCTTACAGAGAGACCACCTTTAGAATAGATCAATTTCGGTCGTCCAGACGGTCACTCAAACGGTGAGTATATGAAAACTTGGAAAATATAGGTCATCTCGCAAGACGAAATATGTTGCACAAAGAATATGAATTTGTGAGCAAAGTGTCTAGTTGCACGACAACAGAAGAGATGAACTATACTACTCAGCGGCACATATTATATCCCGTCATAGTCACATTAATCGGATACTTTGAATGAAGGGCAACGTCCTGTCACAGAGTAGCTGGAAAGGCCCGTGAATGCGGTAATGCTGGTTTCAGCAACTGTCATAAAACAGACGAGAGTTTTTGGGCCGACTTCGAATGCACAACCAACTTTGTTTAAGCGAAAGTTATACCCGAAGGACTGTGTATATTAGCACGGTCAGACAGATGCTGTGTCCAGGTTTCTAGCTTCCCCGAGGCTAAGTAGACGAACAACTAATAAAGAGGTACCAGGTTATGGATCACAGCCATGCATGAGGGAGTCATTTTCACAATGTCTTTGTAGTTGATTGCCAAACCATCCATCGCACCAGAACATCCGTCGAAAAACTCCTCGAACTCAACACAGGGCAGCCGAACATAAGAACAGTGGGCCAGACAAGTAAGTTCATTTACACGGGAGTGGTTTTGTACCTGTCCAAAGACCATTTACCCAGGTTTAAATATCGACCCCATCAGCAGTAATGCGGAAGACAGCAACAACTGATCAGGCCATGAAGTAACCAAAGGACTAACCAGCGGTCCGATTCGCCTGCTGTGGGCTGCCTGCCGGGACGGTGAGTAACGCACCCAAACAGCAGTTGAAGACCCTGACCAGTACGGCTATGTGACACAAGCTTTGGTATTCACTCAATCATATTCACTTGTTAAACTGTTTTTCTAGTTCCGCCTCTTGCACGTTATTACTCTTCTTTTCCTGCCGCCACGGACCATAGCAACCAGAGGCACCGTATTACTGCACACAGACCACGGATTAGAAACAAAACGGAACACTGACCGAAAAGTGGATACACGTAAACAGCGGTCAGTCAGTCTATCAGCTATAAACCATATACCAAGGGTACGCTAGTTGCACTGCCACAGTTCCGGTCCCCGGAATCTGGGAAAACAAGCATGGGACACAGGACCATGAACTGGAAGTAATGGGAAGATCAGTTAGTTCGGGAAATTGGACAGCTACGCATTGAAGGCACTCTTGACTGGGTGATTGAGCCGTCTTTCAGTGTCTCTAACCATTGGTGAGTAGAGTCTTGAGGTCCGCACTGAGAGAAGCGGCAGTTGTTGGGTATCGAAGGTAGCGTCGTGATAAATTAGGTAATATATATATAATATACGTTCAGCTGTAGTACCCTTTCGGTGCCCAACTGTCATGCCACACGAAGGTTGCACGAGGGCTGGGGTACTGCCTGGTTTCCCAAGCCTAAACATGGAAAGTCAAGAGGTAGAGGTCGGGTTCGAACCACGGACCTTCCGGTCAGTAAATTTGCGCTCTAATTATTTGGGCCACCTCGAACAACGTTCGAATCCGTTCCCTCGAGGGACTGAATAAACCCAGAACGGGGAATGTGAAATGAGCCAGGGTAAATGATAACAAAAACTCATCTAAGGAAGCACTAAGCTACGGTTAATTCGCAATTCAATCTTTAATAGCAGTTCAGGCAACACGCTCTTGAATGGACAGAGTGATCGCCTTGGAAGATGGGTCAACAAAACAAACGTTTATGGATGCAAAGCCTTTAGTAATCTTTTGAACGTTCTCAGGAAGTAACCGAACACTACATATGCATAATGAAGATGCGTGATGCACAGATAAAAACACTGTCGTATCTTATGCAGCACTGGCTGTCGTCGTGCCCACGCTTCACTCACACGATCAACAGATGACATCCTTTTAGTGAATCAATGACGGTTCACATGCCAGTATCGCCGATGTGGCCTGGCCTACGTGCACAACTGTCTTAAATAAAGGAACTAGGGAGAGAATGCGTAATACAACAGAATCGGTGCCACAACTCCATCGAGAACGTTTTTGCTTAAAAACAGTATATACTGGGCAATACCTTTTGTACCACGCGAATAGTCAGGATAGGTAACCTACATCCAGGAATATTGCAGTATTCATTCTCAACTGGTAGGCAAGCCAACAGACATGAGTGTTTCACAAGTTTGCCAGCTTCGTGAACAGTTAATTTTCACGATCTACAAGTGGCCTACAAATAGGAGGCAGTTGAGACTTTGGTAGACCGACAGATTTGTGTTCAACGTGTCTGTGTAAATAGAGCGCAAGTTAGCGAAAAGTACACTTGCGTAAGCGTGAGAAACACACCATAACCAGCGTTTGTGGTAATGGGCAGGGTGAGGCCGACGCCATCGCAAGCAACTCAGTGGATAAATAGAAAAGGAAACGATGAGACACATGAGTAAACCTAAAGAAGCCTACCTATCACTTTCTGGACACACAGTTATTGACCGCCTAGGCACAGACTCTGCATTGGTAATAAGAGAAGACAAAATGGAATGAATGCACACTCTGGATATTACGATGCAGATGTTTGCGTCAAGTAGACAATCTTAGATAACGCTTCTACAAGATACAGTGGTCTGACTGACTGACGCTAATATGTGTTCGGTGAAAAACGTCTCCAAAGCATAAGACGATCTAGTAAGGATGAAAAGCTTGCAGATGCATTTTTACATGCGTTTTAATGCACCTCCCACAGTCGCAACATATCCATCAAGGTTAAAACAAGTTCCGCGTCCTCTGAAAGGGAATCACCAAATACTAAGTAGCTTATCTTCTGCCGGATCTACTCGTCCAGAATCCGTGGATGCGCTTCTGTGCCGTTCTCACTCCTTCTTTCAGCAACCAACACACCGAATTGCCGGTTTACACCCGGATACGGTGTAAAAGGCGCCAAAAATAGGGTCGACGGCAAACTTAGGGCGTGGCAACGATAGGTCTCGCTTCTGCCTAAGCCAGTCTGGTGATCTCATCAGGGAGATCGCCGTCCAGCTGTAGCACCCTTTCGGTTGCCATGCCACACGGACGCACGAGGGCTGGTCGTCCAAGCCTAGACAGCGAAAGTCGAATGGCAGAGGTGGGTTCGAACCCACGGACCTTGCGGTCAGTAAATTCGCACTCTAACCACTTGGTCCATCTTGCCCACCATCAGGAAGAACAGACTGCTGAACCAAGGAATCAGTTAGTATGCAGACATTGGAATTCGAATGGAAATTCTAAATCAACACGTGTAGCCTGGTGAAAGTCCGAGAATTCGACGAACACCGGATCTATTTAATTTGGGATTCTTCAGTCGTGAATAGGTTACAGAGAAAGAACAAAGTTGTTGACTTCGACATCGAATTTTCAGGATCACATGCACGAATAGAGGAGAATTGTTAAAATTGTCCCGCCTCTTTGTAGTTTGTTAGTGCTCTGCGATCCCAGGTACGTTGGGAGGAAAATAAATCAACCAAAAGTGCGTCGCTTGACCGACCGCTGTTCACCTTCCCCTTCAAAAAAAAACAAAGCACTTTTTCAGATCACTATCCCGCTTAGCTCTGAAGTCTAATCTAACAATAAATTCCCATTAAGCAACGGAACCAAAAAAGAAATCGAAGATGACTGATTGAAACTATCGATTGGGGTTGGAAAGATTAAGCTTAATTTCTATCAGCAGAGCGATATCCCTGAGGTAGTAAGGCAGCAGGAAAAAAACTGCCCGAATGGAAAACCTCAGATTATACGGTTTGACGACTATCAATACATTTCTCAAGGGTTCTTCTACACCCATCCCTCCGGTCGACAGTTCACCAACAATGATCTACTCGTTCTTCTGTAACGAAAAAAATACGTAGTAGTAAATTTGGACGACCATATTTGGAAACCTCGAGGTGCCAGCATTAAACTCATCAGGCCATCGCATTTCGCGCTCAATTGTCCCTATAACCATTTCGTCATCGTCACTGAACGACATGCAAACTGGTGGATTCAAAGTGTACTTTGCACTCAATTAATAACTAAGATGCGCTAGTCAAGCTTCGGAAAGAACAGCAAATGGACGGGACAAAAAAACTAAAGTTCAAGCCACTGTGCTACTTCTGTTTTTACCTTAATCGCTTAATGTGAACGAATTAGTGGGGACTTGGCAGATGGGAGCAACTTTGAGGTTCAACAGATGTGACCGTTGCTGCCTAATCGTTTCGTATCTTGTACTACAGAGTCCTCCTGATCGCTTATCTGGACAGCTTCGGACCTCGACTCATCACCAGACTCATCACACACTGAAATAAAGGGCGAGTTTCGCGCATGCCAGAACTACGGAGAATCTGTCTACACAGATTTTTTTCACCAAAAGTCATTCTGTCAACCAAAACGCGGAGCATGCTGCCTGGGTGACGGCACCCAACTTCAAGTGGTATGGAAACCCTTTAAGAGTTGGGTTGTGCGTCAAATTTTGCAAATTCGACGAAAGTTTCATGAGTACAATTTCCTTGGATTTGATATTAGCAAATGGGGAGATCATTTGAAATTCGCGGGTTTCGCCTTGCTTAGGGTCCTTGAAACAGTCGAGTCCCGCGAAGCTGAGAAAGTCTATTCCCAAAATGAACAACATTTCACCTGCAACTTGACTGCTAACCCTATTCGCTGACGAACACGGAATACAGAGAATACGGAGAGTTCCATCAAGGAGTAATCTCACAGTTTTCTAAGCCTAATATGTAAGCTTCAGGGCTAAAACCAGGTAGACGGTGAACACGCTACAAGAGGCGGCTACTGATTGTTCAGGTATCAAAAGTTCATAGTCCAGAAAACGGACAGCACTACAAGGCAACATACCTTCGTGAAGTCACATTCTAAAACAAATATGTGCCGGCCAAAAAATTATATCCGCTTCACATTCCTCATGCATTACCTAGGCCAGCACACAAGCAATCAGAGGTGTTACCACGGAGAATGGTGAAATCATGGTAGCCAGAAATCCGGAGTGAGCGGAATTTGCTCAGTTCGTCCCTTTCACAAGTAGCAACTAGTTTCTGTTCTCGGTAGGCAACCTGGCGGGGTTGAGTACACACACGTCGGTCCGATACTTTTAGTCTGCCACCTTCTGAAAAATCGATAGAATGTTATGTGATCCGCCTGAGCCTACAACGACAGTGTTCACTAGGTTTTCCTTTTTGTCAAGTGCAACTGTGTATATGATGAGAAGGTACGCAATTTCTCACAAAGTGGGTTAACGTACTCGGTCGCGAAAATCAACGCCAAGCGTAAAACGAGAAGAACGGATATGAGAGCAAATACCGAATGAAATCGATTGGCTTTCAAAATTCACTGAGCAGGGACACACAGCATGTAACTCTGCTCAGAGGGTGGGGCGACGCGATTTGGAATTTGTGGAATTCCGGAGTAAGTAGAACGGTAATAGCAAAAGGACAATGTAAATCACATCGCAAAAGTGAGGCGCCATTGTTCGGGAGGAGCGCTAAACTGCAAACCTACTCACCGAGTTGCAGAACTGATTCTATGTTCCCTGCAGAACCGAGCAGTGTTTCCGAGTCATCGATGGTCAAGCACTGAAAACCTACGGAGCATTGCTTAGGATTGATAGGGCTATGCCAGAAACAGCTCGCTTACAATAGAAGGCTCTGGATACCCTATTGGCTATGGTGATCAGGCCACGTATGTCTGATTACCGTGCGCCTTTTCGCTTAGCTGCGTTGGGGGATTTGAAACAAGGCGAAGCAGTGGTAGATAACACTGAAGGACATGGCCCAATAACGTCTCCCATTGCACTCCTGCGTCAAAAGTACAGGTATTCTGATCTCTCATGCTTAGAAAGTAATGATAATTAGGCAACCACCTCTGATGCGTAAGCGTTCCCTTACTTTTATCGTTTTCGATAAACAAGCGAACAGCAGCTTGAACCCATGGGAAATGACAGATAGTTGACTAGGGTCATTTCAAGCCTGCCGTCCGTCAAATCCGCTCTCAAATAACTGCCATCATCACAAAACCGCAATCTCAGTGACCCTGATCTGGAATAGGTTCTGCAACTACGAGGCCGTTAGCTCCACAATGAAGTTACGTAGGTAGTGCATGCTGTGCAACACGATGAGTGGGATCTGTGCGGTTTGCGGGACTTTTATTTCCTATCTAATTATAGTACCGCAGCACACCTTTCCGCAACAAAAGCCCCACATTGGATGAGCTGAAGACAGTCCAGTGATTGAAGCACGAGTTAGGCAGCAGAAGGTATTCGGATTACTCCTATTTAGGACTTATCAAGCTGGCGACTTCTCAGCTCTCGTACCCTCTTCGAACTGCAAGACAACTGCTCACTGAAAGTGTGTTAGGGCTGAATGGTCCAATTGGACTTTTCGATTTAGAAGGAATTAAAACAATATATCCTATAGGGTGATGGCGACAAAAAACGATTAGATTAATTCGAACCGGTAGCATAACAAATGATTTCTAACCAAAACAGCCATAAGAGATAAACATCTTCATTACCATATCTTTGTAATGTACTACTCATAAGGTTGCTGAAAATCCGTCGACAGCCCACGACCGGTTTCGCCCTTTTCGCTATCTTCATTACCAGTTCATTATTATCTATTTATCATATATAAATTACTTCAAGTCAGTGAGTTGGGTAACCCACTGAAGTTCCATTAAAAATTCGTAAAAATCAAACTGCGGGTAATACAGGGTAATTCGTCACCATAAAAAAGTCTTTACACTAAGGGCAAAAAAGAGAACCTGGCTAGGATTTCCGCATCATTTCGTTATAGACGAATTTCGATTACGAAAAAAACGCCTTCGACCTCCAGGCCCTTTTAACGCACATAGCCGTGGAATGCAACTCACTGGTTCCAATGATATTCGCCCGATAAAGAAACCATTTTGATACACAGCAACATCTCGAAAGGGATACCAAATTACCCCCTCAACACGGAGCTGTTTTCTTGTTGGAAGGTCAACCGCTAGGAAATGTCACACGCTCTGTCGCAGCACTAGCAATTCGTTTTATCTAGGTTCGCCAAACACAATTTGTCAATGTTTGACGGGACAGTTCGATTTATCGAAAATGAACACAAATGTCTTGTACATATGTCACATTCTAGTACGTGACCGACTTGTACCATCGTCATTTCGCTTGTCAAAGATGTCTCTTGGGTATATAAAACGGCCTGGAGTGGCCATTACATGGGCATCCGATTTTCCGACAAAATGAGAAACTATCTGACTTTGTGTTCTCGCATTCAGGAATTTATCAACACTTTATCAACGGTAAAAACCGGTGTAGTTTCTACGCTTTTATTACACTTATGTCAGTCTCTTCCAGAGAATCTACGGGGAAAAACATGACCTCTTTACAACAAGTCTCTTCTACTAGCGCTGTCGTTCCAAAAACGATTTATCAATAAAATCCAACGAACAGGTCCGGGACTACGTAAAAACCGTAGGGGAAAGTCACAAACCGACTACCTCATTACAAATGCGCCACTCACAACCGTTTTATTGATTAAACCGACGTTCCGGCGCGTTCTGATGAGATCATTCACCTTGATTGTATATATGACTGGCATTCGGTTGATTTTTCAGCCAAGCTGCAATATTCCTAACTCGTTCGCTTCTGAAATCTACCGCAATGGTCTTCATCCGCTCTCCTAAGAAAACGGAAATCTGGTGTTTACCGCAGTCTATCGGATAGCTGGAAACCTTGATAGTAAGCAACCTGTGTATTATACGGAACGCAACAATCGGGTGCTCAAATTTATGTACAAGGTCATACGTTAGAATGTTCTTTCCTTTACATCATCAAGGCTAATGAACTGTTTTGAAAAGAGCCGGTTACTTACCAGCGTTTGAAGGCGTACAGCGACTGGGGGTTTCAAGGTAGTAACAGAAGTTGTGCTTTGAAAAAGCCAGGTATACAAAGACACAACTTCGACCACCAGTTGAAGTGGCTGCGACTCGATTCACTCATACCACCGTCGTGTGCCTGTATTCTATCCCAACTTCACCAATTTGGACGACGTACTACCAGACTCAACATCTCGTTAACGCTATTCGAACGAAACCAGCGCATTTATCATTGGTCGTATGGAAATTGGAGTGCCGTAACCCAAACACGGTGTGGAAAGAATGCCACAGATAGGTGTTTGATGCCTGTTCTACGGGGACAATATGAGCTGTTTCATTACTGCCTGAAAGCAGGCCACTATGCTTACGATAAGAGTGCTGCTGGAGGCAAGAGAGTCGCTGTAAACTGGTCTCGTTCAGCTGCAACATCATTTCGGCATCCAGCTGCCACGCTATCCGAAGAAATACGAGGGCTGGGATACTGTCAAGTTGCCCAAGCTCAGACGGAAGCAGTCCAGATGCCGCGGCTGTGTCCGAACGACGGACTTTCCGGTGAGTGAGTTCGGGCCTTAACCACATCCAAACATCAGGGGAGTTTTCAACCGATCACATGTCAGACTAGCCAGTCGTGAATAGACAGGCAGTTCAGCCTAACTGATAGTGCGTTAAAATGCATCCATAACGTGGCAAAACAAACTCCCCACAGTCGGTGTGTGAAGACTTCCCGGATCTCGTACCATCTGAGTGTGGTACTGGCAACATTTTTATCCTGTCCCGATGATTCTCTCCATCTGCCTGTCGATTTCATGCGATCTGGATTGTCCCAGCCACTGTTACCTGTGTTCGACGTTGGCACCCAGCATATACAAGCCAGTTTCTCACGTTATCTATGCAGACAAAGTTTATCAATCAATCCCTATTCTCGTTCTTCCATGCCAAATACCGTACATAACCGGAAGTTTACGGATCAGTAAGCTCACAAGGATTGGAATCAATAAACAATCAATGGAAGAACGAACGTCGAATGAGGAAGCGAAAAACAACGCATGTGATGTATTCAATTGACGCGTTTGTAAATGAACTAACAACAACACGAGTTCTTAGCATTAGCAAACTACGTAGTGGATAGTGGGGTGACCTAGATAACGAACTCGCATGGAAAAGAAACCCAGCTGGACCATTGTCCATTCGAAGTTGTGCCGATGAGGATGCACCTCATAAGAGACTAGAGTTGTATCGGTGTTCAAGATCTACTCATGAATCGACTGATTCGCACTGTTTTATGGAAATGCTATCATAAACGAACCGATCGATCCGATTACTCAAGTGAGGTCTACTATCAAGCAACCAAAGCCTGTACTTTATTACTAATGTAACAATGATCGTAGCTTGCATGTATTATCCTTCCACCAGTATCGAACCATCCACTGACTACGTACCCCCCCCCAACACGCGCGATTAGATTGACTAGGGCTACCTCAGGTCTGAACAAGCCAAGGGGGAATGCGCCTCCGAATAGTAGGCCGATCCGGTAAGAAAAGAAATGAAAGGATGTCGAAAATAGGTGCGAGTCTATGGAAACCCGGATTCACTCAAATTTGTTCAAGTCTTGTGAATGACTGTCGCAGGTGCATCTGCTTTAGGAAAGGAGACTACTTTGTCCCTCCTAAGTAACTGCTTATGGATGAAATCTATCACCGCACGGCGCTGCATATGCAACATACATCTGTATATGTATGGCTTAGGGGGTGAGATGGATCAAGTCGTTAGAGGGCAGATTTACTGACCGGAAGGTCCGTGGTTCGGACCCGACCTCTGCCTCTCGACTCCCCCTGTCTAGGCTTGGGCGACCTGGCAGTATCCCAACCTTCTTGCAACCTTCGGGTGGCATGGCAGTTAGGCACTGAAAGGGTGCTACAGCTGAACAATCTCTAAAAAAAATTTTCTGTAGATGAACTGGTAAACCATTTGGTATACAAACCATCCACCGAAAGGATAAGGCTCCTGTCGAGTTGGATGGTAATTCACATTATTGGATTGCGAATCACTTCTGTTGATACATGAACACAGAGCAAACTACCCCATTTTAGGAGTTCGGAACGGAACAATCATTGGGTGCTGACTAGCAACTAGGATGGGATGAAATCCCGGTTTGTCGGAATCAAACGTTCACATAAAGGGAAATAGGGTAACTCAGAGTACTTATACATCACTCATCTGAACATAAGAGATTATCGAAACTACTCACTTCGAATATCGAGCGAGATCGTCTCGAGGGTTGCCAACACTCAAGAGGAAACGTTTTAAATACTTAGTTCCGTCAATGACCCAACTATATGGGACTCTGCGGCTTATTTCCCCTCGTACGTTCGATCATAAGCCCAACGTGTCATTCACGCACTGAAACTCATTCGGATCAACATTTACAGTTGGCAGTTCGCTCACTTAGTACTGGAGACCATATTCGAAGTGGTCTCTTGTTTTAGGGTGAGATTCGTATACTGAGTGTAAGATTCCCAATCCTTTCGGAATTCCATTGAACTTCGAGGTTAGGTATCTTGATCAACGCATCCTGGAAGTTGTATGAGTACTGACTATAATTTTGCGAGATAAACTCAAACTCAATGGACACTCATCAACTTGTGTTATTTTTGATATCATGAAAGAACTGTCTCAAGAACTCAGGGCATCAAAAGCGACCACAAGAACCATCTTACAGCACTGTCATGAAACCTGATCACTCCAGTTTGGAAATGCGAAATACCTTTAAAAAGCTGGTCAACTCCGTCTTGGGCGTCTCACAGAAGATGCGACGGACCGACACCTAGTACCAATTACTAGACACCGATCAGGTACACCCGATAGAGGTACTGGAGCCGAATCACCGAATCTAGTTCCTCAGCATTCAAATCTCAATTCGAGAATGGTACGCTGATACTGCTCAAAACTTTAACTGCACAACCTTTGGTCAAACACATGACACTAACGTCCTTCCCAATGATTCTTTTGATAATCGTCTTATCAATCCGCCTACTCGCTCTCTCCCTCTCTCTGCCCCACCCTAGGCTTCCGCTCCTCTGGCGACATCCTGGCTAACTGGGGAGACATGCGTTAGGGGGCGAGAAGGACCAAGTGGTAAGAGCGCGAATTTACTGACTGGAAGGTCTGTGGTTCAAACCCGACCTCTGCCTCTCGTCTTCCCCTGTCTAGGCCTGGGCGACCTGGCAGTATCCCAGCCCTCTTGCCTCCTTCGTGTGGCATGGCAGCTAGGCACCGAAAGGATGCTACAGCTGAACTATTCTATTTTTTTATTCAGCCATTATCCCTGTCTTTCGAAGGAACCTCCGTTTTTTTCACTGAAAAGTTTACGAAGCCGTTCTCTGATGAACCAATTTACCCCCCATTTCTCAAACCCTTGAAACAATCGCTACCAAACAGTCTAACCATGTGTGTCTGTGGGTGACCACGAAAAACACATTGTGTAAGTATTCGTGGATGCACTTTGTCCCACCACCCGCCCGCAGAATACGTTGCCGGATGTAATAACTGAAGTGTAATACCACGAAGGGAGCTGACCATCCCCGAGCCCGAGCTTCTGCTGATGTCATGCACTTTGTCCCACCACCCGCCCGCAGAATACGTTGCCGGGTGTAATAACTGAAGTGTAATACCACGAAGGGAGCTGACCATCCCCGAGCCCGAGCTCTGCTGATGTCCAACCCCACTCACTGGTGCTTTTCATTCATGCTGAGAAAATAAATTTCCCCATCCAGTCATTTGCACTGACCCCAACAACCACAGGCCCATTACCATTACCTTCATTTTGTCGACACCTGTTAAATGGATTTCGATGAAAAAACTCCTCTACAAACTTGAAGAACACATTTGCTTGGGTGGGCACTAGCTTGGGTTCAGAAACCACCATTAGATAGGTGAAATCACGGTTTAGGTGCCATTCATTTGATCTTCCTCCTTGGACTCTTGACGAAACGCAAGTAGCTGTCCTAGATATATAGAGGAAGTACACCGCACCTCCTTCGGTGAACGATCTATTATCGCACGTCACCTCCTGTATCCACGACGGGGCGAGACGGCTCAGTGGTTAGAGCCCGAACTTACTGCCGAATGATCCGGTGAACGATCTATTATCGCACGTCACCTCCTGTATCCACGACGGGGCGAGACGGCTCAGTGGTTAGAGCCCGAACTTACTGACCGAATGATCCGTGGTTCGAACCCGATCTCTACATCCTAACTAGTTTGGCTTAGGCTTTGGCAACCTGGCAGTTTCCCAGCCCTCGTGCTTCCTTCGGGTGGTATAACAGCTAGGTAGATGGCGGTAACATCCAGTGTCATTCGTTAAACCAATCCTAATGTTTCGCTTCACTTCGGTTGTGGGACAATGGGAAATAATTCATTTCTACATTGAACAACGATCTCAATATCAATCCGACACAGCGTTTTCACTCCCCGCCAAACGTCTCCAATTCCCTTCGTCAACAGTTGAGAAGTCCAGTTAATCTCGGTTGGTCCGTTTATACCCGCCTTAAGGTTTGAGTTATTTTCTGTTTCGGTAACTAGGGTCTTCCAGTCCTCTAAAACTCGCATCTGCCCAATGGGAAAGGTATCTGTCACTCTGAATTTCAGATATGTTACCGTTGACAGCGTAGATCTACCTTTAGTCAGATTGGGCCAAACAAAGGTCATCTTGCTGGTGGTCAGTGGTAGGAGTTGTCCATGGATTTGGCCATTATTGGAATGAGCTGTTCAAACGAAAGCGAGGCAAATAGGGTTGGAATCAAATCACCAGCTGAGATAGCATCCCCAGGAGTTCAGTTGATAAAGTACGCATCTAACAAGCGGTAGATTGCTCATATTTGTCTTTTCATCGATGGTACACGTGTTTGGAACCCTTACTTCAAGATCCCGACGGGCATCTCAGTAACTGCCAGTTTGCTTTGAACCAGTGATATTTCTGTTGAACCCCTCGCCCAAGAAATGTGGTGGAGTTATTTCGAAGGCTTCTGCGTTTAGAAGGGTCGTACAGGCCCTTCGTAATCTGAAGGTATACTGTATTTTCAAGGGGCGCTTTTTGAATGTCAAGGGGATTATTCGACCACATTTCGTAAAACCCCAGATTCTCGAGGTCATAATAAGTCAACTCAGCGTAATTTTTAGTTTCGAAAAGTATGCAGATGTCCCAATTCTCGGATTTGACCGGATAAAGCAGTGGGCTTAGATTCGAAAATATTAGCAACCAAATAGCGAGTCAGGTGATGAACGACTGCATCTATCATCCATTAACGGTAAAAAACGGGCCTCAGAGTCGATGGGAAAATCGGCACAACGGTACATGCACAACAACAGTTTTTTTTAACAAAATCGTACTTGATTGTAAGTTATACTTAGAATGTGGTTTACAGCACAACGTGTCGAATTTACGGATAGCCATCACTCAGTTATGGACTGTGAAAAACAACAGAATGTTTGACTATCCAAATGTACTCGAATTTATGTACTCGAAGTTATGATAAACGCTGGCAAAGTAGCGAATGTTAACTTCAAAGTAAACGATATGCAGAGTTCCGTAAGATAAAAAATCGAACACAGGAGCATCACCCTACCTCATGGTTGCTTTATGTACTGCACACTGGCGTAAAAAGTGACGCGGCAAACTTGAAGCCTTAGATAAAAACGTGTGGAGTTTTCCAGCCATTTTGGAACCTGCCGGTGGACTACCGAACAGATTCGCTGAGAAACCATCTAATTACTGGGAAAGTTTGGAAATACCGCTTCGTTAAACGGATCATGCCGTCCCAGAGATCACTAGATTCTCTGGAAGACGTGTCATGATTTCAACGCGATGGGTAACTAATGTGAGCAATCGACAGTTTCATCAAGATACTAACAGACAAATCGACTAGACTAGCCATCGTTAACACATCCTGTGACCATCAATCGTTCAGCTGTAGCGCCCTTTCGGTGCCTAGCTGCCATGCCACCCGAAGGTTGCACGGGGGTTGTGATACTACCAGGTTGCCCAAGCCTAGACAGGGGAAGTCGAGATGCAGAGGTCAGATTCGAACCACGGACATTCCGGTCAGTAAATTCGCGCTCTAACCACTTGAGTCATCTCGCCCCCTTGTGACCATCAGTTCAGTCCGCAATCAGATTTGTAATAAAAACGAAGCGGCTTGAAATATATTGAGGCAAGTTTCTCCATTTCAGTTACGTTCCCTTTGAATAAATAGAGTACCAACTATGCACGGTCGTGCACAGAAACAGTGTCCCTCTCCTTCCGAATTCCTTACGGATACCGGGTACAATGAGAAACCTATCCCGCACAAAATTGGTCAAAAGTTAGGGCCGCAAGCCAGTCCGGCATCAAGCCGAGCTTTGATTGGTCGAAAGCCTGGACCCGACAGTCAACCACGGCCCAGTATTGGCCGAATACCGTGTGCCAATGGCGCACCCAGAGGGCTTCAGAAATTCCAGGTTGTCTCTGGTTACACCGTATACGACGCGCTGTACAAGTGTTCTGGGCTCGGCTTTAGGCGTTATGCACCTTTGGGAGTTGTTTTGACCGGAACCTTAGCTTGGGAAGTTCAAACCGAGAACTAAACTAAGGAAAATATTGTTATTACATACAGATAACCCTTAAACCCTCAAGATGACAGTGTTTTCATTAAGATAAAACTCTTCTGCCTGGTGTTGAGTTGTGTTAGTGATCCGTTCTCCCAGAAAGTCGACTGAATCCTGGTGACTGCGAGCCATCAAAGTCAGACGTTAGTAGGGGCATTTAGCCCCTATGTAATCAGCCTACAGCTGAAGAGCGCGAATGGGATTACATGGAAGTCATGATTAACCTGGCGGTGTGCATTAGTAAATTGTCTCGAACAAAAGCTCCTTCATCCGGGTCACATGTACCCTCTGACCTGGGCAGTCTGAGAGTACCCCGGTCGAGCAATACAGAGCTGTGTTCACTTCAACACGATTCCCACCGTCAGATGACTAAGATGCCGGTATTTGTTAAGAAACATAATCATACTAGCTAATCGTAGACAAACCTTTTTATATGTAACAGTTCCTTCTTCCGTGACGCGTCGGTGACCGATTTTCTTTCCTCGCCGTGATCCATTGTCACGTAGGAGAGGTCGAGAACCGCTTGGAATGGATAGCTTTGTTGGAGAATTGAGTGAATTGAACTGTGCAGGAGGACCAGGGCCAGAATTTCCGGTCGAACCTGAAACAGAGTAAGCTCGTGATCTAAATTTGTTTCACACTTAGACACGTGAGAAAACTACCCTTGATAAAAGTTTCGTTAGCGATAGCCACATAAACCCTAGACGCGATTGCTGAATGACGTGGGCTTTCATCATTATCATCATCATCGACAGCATGACATCAGTGTTCAACATCGATGTCGCACTGCTGTACAAACATGATTTATTTGAAAGCCAGTGAAAACAAGCCAACTGGAGTTCCGACAAATACACTGATTTGCATATCAGTTTCGTCCTGACAGCAGGCTCACCTGGAACCCAGCTGAATCTCTCATTTATCATGTTCTTTGGCGTATTGCGCCTAATCAAACTAGTTTTGGAAATAAGATACTCAGAATAGAAAATATGCAGTGTACATCTGGAATGGACCGCGGATCTCGGGTCCCAAATAGATGAGCGCAATGTACAACTTCGTGTATTCAAAGCCCAGACACTATGGTCCAGTCATGTGAGAGAACTAGTGGTACATGATCGTCGGTGCTTAAAGATTGGAACTAGAATAGATTGAGCCGATCGGATCTCTAATGAAGCGGTTCGACAACACTGCTACGATATGTCCAATTTTGCCTACTAAAGTCGATCAGGCACACTGCAAAGCTGATAACAAATTTGAGAAAATCCTCCCACGCGATCGGTTACAATGTTGATTTTGCCGCCGAAGAATTGAAGACTCGGCAGTCCATTAGCTTAGCTTCTAAACTGTATACTGTGTCCAATTTAGGAAAGAAGATTGAGTCTGCGCAGAGCTGCAAATACAATAACATATCACACACGTGGAACCATCTTATCACATCACACGAGTCAGCAACAATTACGCTGACAGATGTTACTACTTCTCTAGAAGGTTGCTGAAAACTCCTAAAAACATAAACGAGAGATTCAGCTATGTTCCAGGCGAGTCTCCCGTCAAGACGAAATCGGCATGCAAATGAGTGTACTTCGCTGTTACTAATTCTATCCATCCACTTATCAATTATGGACGGAAACCATAGAGTTGACATCGGTGTTTCACCACCGTACAACTATAATTGGGCAAGAAACTTGTTGTAGTAGATGAAGTTAAGCGTACGTGAATAGGCGTCCCTTGGTTACAGCATTTGCCATATACTGCTGGTACTGATGCTGCTGCCCAGGTAGACAGGTTTGTCCATTACCTCAATCACCTCACCCGCAAACATGAGGTTAGGGTTCGAGCCTACCCAGTATTGCAGTGGCACTTTGAACTGTATAGGTGTGAGGTACATACAAAACCGTGAAGCAGAATTATTTAGATAATTTAGGATAGCTTGCACGGCGCAAGACCCAAGAAGAGCTGTGTACTCTACCTACGTACTCTATGTCTGTGGGTGGACGCTCCAGAATCACTTCGACCCCACAGGAATCAGAGACTGATAATGAGTCTTATTTAATTGCATCGGTGATGAAGTTGAGGAGGAAAGGTGAAAGACAGCCTCGCCTGGCACCACTTGATGTGGTGAACTCAGGTGTGAGCTTCTCGTAGACATTCACACGTCGCGAGAGCTGGCATAAGCGCCTTAAGGAGGATTAAGAACTTATGGGGAACACCTTCGCTTCCTGAATCTGTCGAAGGTTGCATCATCTTGCAGGACGGAGCCCAGATTGTTTTTCACGGATCTGTCTCCCCCCTGTGTGTTTGAAGGGAGCACCTTCAAAGCTACAACTACCAGGCTGATACCGCGGTGATTTTCACGCGCTCTTTTTTTGAAGATAGGAATAACTGTCGACATGCCACATTCTGCAAGAACTTTCTCTTCGCTACATATCGCACCGATCAGCTTTGTGAGATGGGTCATCAGGGATTCTCCGCCTTCATTGAACACAGCTGGATACAGACCGTCCGGTCCTGGTGACTTCTCAATTTCAGTACGGATATCTCGCACATTATTTCTTCTTCCAACACGTGGTTAAGGTTTGCACTCCCCTCACGCGTATGCATCATCTCTGGGGGGGAGGGGCAGAATGCCAGCTAAAATGCTCTAATTGTTCGACCCATCTTTCCAGTCGACGATTTTGCAAGTGACTCAGTGAGCCGACTTTTTCACTAACCGTTGCTTTCCTAGGGCCAGTCAATCGTATCAGTTGGTATCGGGTACGGCTGTATTCGGTAGCAAAAGTCTTGTCCACATCCCGAGCTTTCGATGTCTACCAGAGCACTGGGTCGTTCCTTAGGCTTCTCACTATTTGGCATTTGAGGGATTTGCTTCATCCACGTGCTCATTACCAGTATATTATTGGTTCACTGTAGAGAGTTATTGAGATATCGCAGATCGATACTGACCGGAAGTTTTGTGGTTCGAATCGGACCTCTGCTTCTCGACTTCCCCCGTCTAAGCTTGGGCAACCTGTCGGCATCCAAGCCCTCGTGCAGTTGGGCACCCCTTGTGGCATCAAAGCCATGTCACTGGGTACCGAAGGATGCACGAATCAGACTACAATTCATCATCATCTTCATCATCATATCATTCATCATCATCATCATCATCAAGGACAGCAACACCAGTGTTGCCACTGATGCTTCACTGCCGTAAAACTACAATTCGGGCTGTATTGGTGTACAACTGCGAAACTTAGCCACTTCATGTGGAAAATCTAAGACATCTTCAGGTTAGTGACCACCGATCGTCGTCGTCATTTAATTGAAAAACCCCTTCGTTACCTAGTTACTGTGTCAGCCGAAGTGAGCACGAGAGCTCAGGCCTAGACAGGAGCAGTCGAGATGCTGATGTTGAGTTCGAACCACGAACCATTAACATTACGGTCAGTAGTTTCATATTATAACCACTACATCGAATTCGACCACCAACACCTCACAATGACCAGCAGAATCGGCTGAAATAGGTGAATTCGGAACGATGTAACAGGAAAATGGCTTTTCGGTTCATTTGAAAGCCGTGTTTTAAAAAAAAGGAATAAAAGTGGAGGGGAAAGGGACTTAGTGCTAGCCCAACAATTATTCCGGGTTGTCTACACCTCCAAACACTCATTCAGAAAATCTGGAGGGAGAGTGAGAATAAGGACGCAACCGACGTCGATTATCAGCCATAACTTGCGGCATATCCAAGAAGGATTAGTAGGGATTCTCTGTCTAGGCTTGGGCAACCTGGCAGTATGTCATCCCCCGTGCTTACTTTGAGTGGCATGGCAGCTAGGCACAGAAAGGATCTTATAGCTAAACGATTTTGATTTTTTATTAGGGATCACGCGGTTCCCATCCCAGAAGATGAGTCGCACCGGCAGTACCCAGACTTTTCGTAATCCCTTCCATATCCCTCTATCAGGTCAAGGGTTGGCCACCTCTCCACTTCCGCCACTCTAAATTGGGCACAAAAAACAGTACTTTCTCGGCAAACGATGGTTCAGCATACGCAATACACGGCCTAACCAACATAGCTTCTGGTGATGGACACATTCTTCAACGAAAGCCCCCGTTGCACAACCGAACACTCGGTTTCTAATTTTTTCGTTGTGGATCCACCGACATCTACCTACCCGAGCTACGTTTGTAAGACAACGGTTGTCGAACACCTGAAGATGCCACAGTTACGTTGCTCGAAAAGGACTATTCTCACAGCCATAGGACGAAACTTTCTAGCCTATCGTCTTTCTTGGGGGAGGGCAACAAGTGTGGATATGCTGGTTGCTTGAGATAAGCAGCTTACTGCCTTCCTGCAAGCAACTCCTCGTAACATGACATTCGTTCGATAAGACTACATTTTGTGCCCTACGCAATGTGATGCGCCACCATTCTGCTGATCGTGATCACTCGGTGATTTGGTACAACTGCGGTTTTGACCCACTGTGGAAGGTGTTGTCGTCAACACAACGTAGTAATTGCCAATAAACGTCACTACAACGGGCCGCCCGACATAAATGGACCATAGCTGTTCGTGTTCTGATACAGTGATAGGTTTCAGGTAATTTTCTCCTGCCGTATCCTTCTTCATCAGCTTGAACCACTTACAGGTCACCTCCAGGTCCTACAGGTCCATTACATCAGTTCTCATCCCTGATCAGTAGACCCTCCCCCGAAGCAAGTTGTAGGTTTCGAACCTTTCTGTATGTGCCATCTCGTGGCATTCGAAAATCAGCTTTCTTCCCAAGCAACGGAATAACATTGGGAATGCAACATCCGAATCGTGAGACCCCCGGCTCCACTTAGACTTCGTTTGCCGAAGTGGTCTCTGTGTATCCCTGGTTTTTGTTTCCCCATGTCACCAATAGCCCTCCCACCTAATAGGGTTGCTGCGGTCTTCCTCGGTGTTGTGTATTGCTAAACGGTAGTGCAACTCCGTATCGGTCCCTTGGCTTCCTGCTCCGCCCACTATGGTATACCAAAAGGCACGGTAACACTACACAGCCCTTTATGGAGAAAAAAGGAAATTATTACAACTGTATTTATAGGTTAGTCACAAAGTGTTCTACAAGGTCATGCCAGAATCTCCGTGAGAGGGCGATAAGCGTCGAGTCAAAGGTGCTTGAGTTGGATTGGCAGACATTCTGACCAATCAGTGCATGCCTTCGTTTGGCCCCTGTCCTGCACGTGACACATCCGTCCGATGGTGTGATGAACAGTTATTAGGGACGGCTGGCCTCCCTACACTTGGTATGACGTCCTATCGCACCAGCATCTCGGCGACCTGTTGAATGATGAGGCTTCTGGGGCCGACCATGATCTCTAGGCCTTCTTCGCCTCTAATATCTGGTGTCGAAAGTCATTCGACTAGGTAATTTCCATTACGCGGCGTGTTGGATTGTAGGCGGAGCGTGAAGCCTGCAAACCTTTTTTAGGGGTCTTTGTCGGTCCTGACTTGGGGGGCTAGGTCAGTATCAATCCGAAGCTTCTGCCAAAGCAGATATGGCCTCCACTCTTCAAGGGTCCTCAATGTTTCTTCCTGAACTGTACCAATACCCCAAGTACTGGCGTCTTGCAAGGGTAAACATCTCTCCTGCATTGGGCGGCATGAAGGTGGGTTGTTATCCTAGCAACTGCATCTGAACACGTCTGAAGACTTCGTGCGCGCCAATCGTCCACTCAAAATATATATTTTTACGGATTAATTTGTGCTGTAAATGGCTGTGGTGAACTTACTAACTGGAGAGTCTGTGGTCGGCATTTCGACTGCTCCTGTGTAGGCTCGGGCAACCTGGCAATATCTTCGACCTCGTGCTTACTTCGGGTGAAATGGCAGCCGGACACCGAAAAGGTGTTACACTTCAATTCATCAGCTATGAACCATGTGCCATAGTCACATTGGTTCCAGCTGCTACAGTTCCGATCGGGAAAGTGGAACATACAACCAAGCCTTGGGAGCGAAGGCATGTTCCGTTTGTCCAGAAATTGGGTAGCTATCGCAGTGAAGGTGATAGCTTGGATGCATGAGCGCCACTGACTGCGCGATTGGGCCATCACTGCCAATGTCACCAACTACTGAGGATTTGAGTTCCGAGGTCCCCATTCAGGAAGGCGGCAGTTACCCACTCGACTAAACTTACTGGTTAGCGTTTTCGTACCTCGTTGACAGGTCATACACTGTCCACCTCTCGGTCGCTTTCACTCAGCACAGGGCTTGGAGAAAGGAGATCTTTGAGGCAGACGGTCTTCTGGCATGCAAAATATATGTCCTAACCAGCGTAACCAATGAAGCATGAGTAGTTCATTTATCGCGGGAGGGTTCCTTCTTTCTAAGGCCACCTGGCGTACCTCAGCATTCCACCAGACTGACCAATGCTGCGGAGACGACGATGATCAAAAACTGACATATTCCGTATGTCCTCTGTGCGTAGGAGCCACTTCTCTTATCCATAAAACAGTATGAATCGCACCACAACAGTTAAACTCTTCCCCTGACACACAAGCTCACGTCATGTCGGCACCGTAAGTGTCGGAGGTTGGCAGAAGCTGCACTACATTTGGGAAGGATTTGAACCAATATCGTCTGCATACTTGACGTCTGTGAGGGAACGTCCCGGGAACATTTCGACTCCCGATGTTTCACAGGCGGTCAGAGCAATTTCAAGCAGCATATCAATAACAAAGTTAAAGAGGAAAGGGGAAAGAACACAGCCTTGTATTACATCACTGGACGTGGTGAACTCAGACGAGAGCTCCCGTATACTCGCACGCACGCACAGGAGTTCGCATACAGTGTCCTCATAAGGGAGAGAAATTTGAGACACCTTTGCTCGCCAGACACTGCCAAAGTTACTGACGATCGACAGAATCAAAGGCAGCTTTTAAATCCAGAAGAACGACCAACGTGGGAGTGGTGTCTGAAAGAGTGGCGCTGTTTAAGAATATTTCTCAAGATAAAAATGTGGTCGATGCACTCTCGACCAGGGCGAAACTCAGCTTGATCCTCTTGAATCTGTCTCCCCCGATAGTCCATCAATCTGCGCAAAATAATGCTACGGGGCAATTTAAGTGCGACGGACACCAGGGTGATACCACAATGGTTTTCACATGACTTTCTTGCTCATCATTTACAGCATCAAACTGCGTTAACCTTAATTGAGCAAGACAACTGCACAGCGCAAAGGCGACTGTTTAGTGAGATTCAGTCCAGTACGGTACTCTCAGCATTGAGGCTGAGAGAAACTCCCACACCGTAGATACCACGAGCCATTGCGTCAGGATCACCGGATCCCCGAAGAGTGAAATGCGGAACATATGGGCTCGTCCTAAGCGGCTTGAGGAGCATGACGGAAGTGGGGTCTTGTATGTGTGTTTCAGAGACACAACATACATCGATAGGGAGGGAAAGTAAGGCTTCAGCAAGGGATGATTGTTGCCCAATTTGACGTAGAGTACGCACATTGAAGGCTGCAACGTGGATCAGATCTTTTGAGGTTACTAGGTCGTTATTTTTATTTACTTTTCTGGGCAAAGATTGAGACACAGAACAGTGGTTAGGGGATTGGCAGATGGGTTCATTGCACTGCACTGTACGATGGGTTGGGGGGATGAGGAGGAAGGCCATTGAACGAAGAGCTGCAAGGGCAAATATACTTTCCGGTTGCCCAGGCCGAAGAAGGGGATTTAGTTGAAGTACCCCACTTAGAGCCTTTGACTCAAAAGCCTGACATACAAGACAGTGGGAGGATGTAGGGTTATGTTCGAGGGACCTGCCCCTAGCCTCTGACTCAAAAGTCCGGACCACGGGAAAGCGGTTGTTGGGGGTTTTCTTGGTGACCATTCCCGCAGTCAATAGTATGACCTGCTTGGCTGTAGGGAGCCAGTCTGGCCCGAGGACACAAGGAGAAGGGCATTACTGTCTCACTCCTGATGCGCCTGCGCACACCAGGTACCCTTTGAACAGCACCCGGCTCTTTGGTTTTAAAAGTATCTCGACCGTATTTACTAATGCGCCGGCGGTCACGGTCAACCGTTGGGCGATCGGATTGTGCGATTTTTTGAGGCCAACCTTTTCTAACCCATACTTCCTCGGCGGAAGGCAGTGTCGCTGCTTCCATAAATAGGGACATGCTGGTCGCCTGGGGGAAACGCTTTACTGCCTTCACACTTCTACCGCAGAGAACAGCACGATTTTACCTCCAGACGGCTCCGTAATACGATTACTCGCAATACGGAGACTCGCTGCTATTCGTCGGACTGCTCTCAGTTGGCCTTCCTGGCATGGCTGGATCACTAGGAACTGAGTTACAAACAGTACAGCCGGTAGGATCATTGCAGAACAGAAGCCTGACCACCACGACAAGGTGACAGCTTTAGGTCGGGGAAAAGGTGTTACAGATTAATGATTTTTATTATTTTGATCCCTTCCGTACACGAATCACCCGGCGCCGAAAAAGAAACGGTACTCTGACAGGTCACGGGACATTCACCAGAATTTATGCCCAATCGTAGACGACTGAAAAGAGCCGCTCACGTGTTTCGGATCAATTCACTGAAAGGCAAGAAACCCACACAAAATAGGTGCTCCCAACCTGCCTTCCTATGTCGGATCATCAAGGAATAGTTGTTAGCTTCCCTGGTCATGTCACTCTGAGCAGCGCTCGCACATCCAGTATATTGAGCGGTATTTGACGGGAGCCATAAAGTCTATAACAGTCGGAAGGCAAGGGAATTTCGTACGCAATCCATGGTCTTTACCTGCGTATGTTTTTGCGTAGTCCCTGACCAAAACCTTACAAACGGTAACAGAAGCCTGACCACCACGGAGATAGCATTAAAATTAAAAAAAATTCAGTACCATAACAGAATGAAGTGTCATAGACGGGATAGACCCAGCGTTCTTTGCGAAACACAGGCGACGTAAGCCTAGCGAACAACGACCAGAGAACTTTAACTAGAGGCTTTGGCCTGAAAGCGACAGTATGCGCAGCACTAGAATCCGCTTCATTCAATATCCTGTGGGATTTCCAACCGTCTGCAGGCAGGATAACATGGGTCTCAGCCAGGTCTCAAAAGGTCCTACAACACTCACTTACAGCAGTTACTTTCATTTCACGTTCGCATGTCACGTCATGTCCTCCACGAACCACCCTTCAGCAATCGCACCATCATCATCACCAAAGACAGCGACACCAGTGTTGATACTGATGCTCCACTGCCGTACAAACATAATGTTTGACTTATTATACTTCAAGTTCTGGAGTGAAGAGAAGAAGAGTGGGCGAGGGATGGGCTGGCTCATGTCAAGCATTCTGAGGTGCCCACACCTACAAGCGCCCAATCAATCTGGAAGAAAATTTGACAGCACGAACGCCACTGACATCGATTATCCGCCATTTCTTACAATGTCTCCGTCCAAGAACAGGCAAGGTCACGGAGACCACATCCTGAAAGCCGTACAACATGAACAACGCCCGAACTCTCCGTGATCTCTTTCACGCCCCTCTGCCAAGTAATACGTTGTCCACCCCACGATTTGCACCATTCTAAAGGAGGCATGGAGAAGAACACTCGTCTCGTTAGGTGCTACTTGGGTCTGTGTAGTAGATGGCCGAACCATTGTAATCGGAGATGCTGGATATTTTACCCGATTGAAGTGCCTACAACACAGCCAAATACCCATTTTCTACTCACATCGTTAGTAACAAGCTGAAGCCATCTGAAACCAGCAACGCTTGGGACATTAGTGGTCAAAAACCTGAAGACGCCTCACATCGTCTGTCCGCAGAGGACAATTTTCCCACTCATATAACATAGCCCTTACTGTAGCCTGGTAAACGCGACCCCTAAGTTCTAGTGACGGGCCTTTCTGACACCACAAGTGACAGGAATTAGCAAATACGATTCGACCTTTGAGATTCTTGTGCCGACTTCATCAGACATATTTCCGTCAGGGCTACTACAAATAACGAAATATATTAAGTTTTCCACAATCTCTAGTGATTCTTCTTGAATTGTAAGGGATATATTCAGAGGCTGCACGTTCTGAAGCATGACTTTGCGCTTTGAAGTTGCAAGGCGAATGCCAAAAAATTGTATGATGGTGGTCAGTCTATTCACTATGGCACGTGCTTCACTTCGGTCTTCAAAGATAGATAAGGCTCCCACCAGCAACAATCTGAATACCAGTGTTTTTAAGACCTTCTAGAGTTCGTCTCATTAATTCATCAATGATAAAGTTGAACAATCGCATAGACCAGAAAACAAATCTTAATTCGGTAGTTGGTGGTTGGGTATACACACTACTTGCCGCTAGAAGCCCTAAGCTGGTACGTTTAAGTCTCTGCTCTAACGAATCGGGTTCGTTACTAAATGTTCGCTTGTAGACCGCTTATTTGCGTACTCCTTGCAGCCAATTAACTCAGGCTGCTCATGCCCCATGAGAGACCAGACTCCTAAATTGTTGGTGAAGATATTATGTGAAGGACCAAAAAATGTGAGCCAACGAGTTATTATTCTGTCTATTAACGTCTAATTCGGGTAGCAAACTCACCAACTTCTGACATTTCATAAGTTGCGCCCCATAGGGCGAAAACCGTATCGGGCGCGGTCAGTTCAGTTCATAGATCGGGACAATAGATACCGCCGAGATGATAATATAAGTGAGTGAAAATTCACTGGCCCTTTGATCCCGTTCATTAGATGACATTTATGGATTCGTACAGCGACAGCCCTCTCCAAAATCACTCCTGTACCTTTTGGTGATTCAGGGAGCTCAATATTCGCACACTGGAATCGAATTTTCGATAGCTATGACGTATCCCTGATGGACTAAACGAGAAAGGTAATTGAGTTCGGAGTGCCAGTCCATTTAAGGAATCTCACAATCTCAATGATGCTTGAAAATTATTCCACTAGACTTTCCGTCTGAGGTATGATTGCTTCAGTGGACAATGAAATTTGGTGAGCTGCAAAAATATGAATGTAGATTGTAATGGTTTCTGGTTTGAGCACACACGCAACAGAATGCAACATTTTTGCGCAAAAGGTTTTGGCAGATAAGAGCATGGTGCGGCTAATGGGCCCCGAAGCCGACCATTTCCCCATACAATCCCATGATCAACTCCCTAAAAGCTACGATTTCACGGTCTGTTGCCCATAATTGATTTTGAGGTTCCCAAGTTTTCCTCGGTGGAGCTCCATTGCATCGTGTCTAGTGGACATTTTGCATTGAAGCTGAATAAGGATTCACTGACTCACTGATTATCACACAGGATAGAGGCTTCCGATCAAGCTTCCCGGGCTGGTTTTGTTCTTGTAGTTCAGCGGCTGTCGTCCACTTATCCGTAGAACGGTGAATGTATTTGGGCCGATTTCTCATGGTTCAGAGAGGCCATGTTCGAATAGAGCCAGATAACCGAATCCATTTTAGTGTCTATCCTCATGATGTCTTTTGGCCATATCTCGCCATTCGTGACAAAGGAGTTCGCTGAGTCTCTTCCGAACGACATTTGGACGCACTATTCTTCATTCAGAGGAAGGTGCCAGTCCAACGACAACGGCTTTGCAGCGTCTAACTCCACTAGGAGGGCACAGGTGCTGAAACTCCAAAATTTCAAGTCGTCCACAAAAAGTAGATATAGACCTTCAAGAATATCTGGGAGGTCGTTAACGGCTATCAGAAACAGCAGTGGTCCCAAAACAGAGCCTTGGAAGACTCCAATGGATGCCGGCGCTGGAGAGGAGTGAGCCGAAGTTTCCTTCACTTGGAATGACCTGTCTGATGCGAATGCCTTTAAACAGCGTAGGATTTTTCAATGAATCTCGCAATACTCGAATCTGAGGAGCAGTGGAAGGTGTGGAACATGATCGTGTAATTTTGATAAGTAGAAGAATGGGGCATCTGATGCGATTCCCTCGTCCTTAGCTTGGGTTAAGCTGTCCACGAATACGAGCACTTCGATCACGCAGGAATGGTCTGGGAACAATCCATGTTAACCTGGAGGTATAACGTTGACCTTGGATGTCTCAGTTCAGAATATGTTCCATCAGCTGGCACGGCAAACTTGCGAGGCATATAGGCCTGTAATGGTCGGTCTCAAGTTTTGTGGGTTGGGGTGGCAGTCGCTTCTAAGCGATGCACATTATCGTGGCAGCCGGATCATGGCTAGACAAAGAGGGTGACACAAGTAGAGTCAGGCCAACGCAGAGTCATGGGTAACTTTGTTTCAGTCGGAGAAACATGTAGACCAGAAACCAGCCAGACCGAATAAGTGACCGCCAAAAGGGATGTTTGAAGCAACTAAAGTCCAAGTTCTAAGCTCTTCTGAGCTCTTCCGTACCCAAAAATTTTCGCTCAGATTTGGCTAGCCTGGCTTTCCTGCTGCAATTTCGACTTGCCTGTTGCACAAGTTCAAATCCCTATACAGAGTTCAGGTCGCCCTATTTATTAGCAAATTGCCCCCATCCAACCTATCCCCCTGCACCTGACATCCCTACAACAGTGCAACCAGTGAGTCTGTTTATCTTGAGATTAAACCACATTTTTGAGACAAAACTTGCCATGTGCTCCCAACTTGAATTATCCCATCTCCATCTCCACTGTTGCTTGTTGTGACTCCGGCCATTTACCTAACCACCCAAGGTCACTCATGGCCAGCAATGGTCTTCAGTTTTAGTTCATACCGCCTGACTGTCTTTGATCCAATCGAACCTCAAGCCCATTTTTCCCAACAAGTTGAGAAATAACCTATTATTGCTATATCATCGGGTATTTCCCACTGTTTGTGGCACCGTCCTCTTTTTGTGCAATCCGCACCCCCACAAATCCCTCAGTCATGCCCCATTCTGACTGTAAAACTGTGATCATGCCAGACGGTATGCCACCCACAAGTTGGGAATAGACATTGTTATTATTAAATGAGTCGCCAGTGTAAACGACGTTTCATTCAGGATCCTTGGGTAGACTTCTTCCGGCCCCAACTTGCGCAACGAGTTTATCTTGCGCAAGAGTTGACGAATGTCGTCCACGATGAAGATCAAGTCAGTTAGAGGCTTGATGTGACGAGGCCACTGGGGCTGCATACAGACCCGCATAATGTCCGTTATAAACCTCAGGTACCATTATTGGACACTCGTGGGTTCCTCGTGCCTTTGCCTCAAGAAGAACGCTGGTAGCTTGTTTCTGCGGCGATGTCTCATGTACCAGAACGGCACATTTCCGTTTTACGGGCAAGATCAAGCTTGGCGGCGCCTCCGTAAAAAGCCCACTTGATCCGACGTGCTGCAGCTCATCCGGTAGACCTTCACCTACAGCAGACGAGTGAAACGGCGGCTGGACGGAGGTTGCTGAATGGTTCGTATGAAGAATTGGTCATTTTCGGGGTGACTCGACTGGCTACGGCAGGTCACGCAGTGTGGGAAAGAATTGGAATCACACAGCGGGATTTGAATCCACAATGCATCACAAGAAACTGGAGGAGTGGTATCAGAGAAGACAATCTATATGGGCAGGGCCGCGTATGAGTACAGACAAACACATCAGACCTCCCTCGTTTTGAGTCGGCTCAAAAAACCGTCTCCGCATCACAGACCTTTGGTGTGAGAAAGGTCTCTCTGAGTGCGACTATGGACGGCTGTTTAAGACAGGCTGACGGTCCATTATAGCCACGTTTGTTCAGAAGGCTGAGGCAGTTTGTGAACAGGCGTTTCAGCACTTTCTCTGCTGCCTCCGAAGGTGAGTTGAGAGTTATGCAACCAAAGGGGTGAGCGGACTTAATAGCTGTAGGCCTAGTCTGAGTCCAAGGCTCCGAAGGGGTGTACTTGGGGCGTACCTCTCTGCTGAAGCATATCTATCGATCAACAGGGCACTTGGACTAAAAATGTCGCCACGCCCATCAAGGACCTTGCAGGTCAGCTAAAATCCCTGCTGGATCTGGTTATGACCAACGAAAGACACTTCGTTGACTCAGTGTACTACGTGGTTACCTTTGATTTCATTCAACTTCTTTTGCATTCTCAAGGAAAAATCCCTCTGTTTTCTTCACTCAGCCTAACTGTTGTTCGTCAGCTTCATTTCGCTGTCTGCAGAAGAAGCTAATAGCTTAATCACACAGTCACTCAATCTTCGCAATTTTTGACAACTTCAACTCGAAACTGAAAAGTTTTATTTTAAGCCTATCCCAGTGATGCTTATTTGTCATCGCGATGTCCAGTCTTCCTTCGGCCACAGCTTTTCAGCATTCTACCCCTGTCACTTGTGTTTAATCGTCACCGATATAACGGCTCAAAGTGGGAACACCGTGCAGAAATACTCACAATGGAAGCTAGCGCGCAGTGTATGTGGAATAATCTAACCGAAATGATATGACTCCTGGAAATCACTCCTACAAGATCACTACAAGTGGGTCAAAGGACGAACCGGCATTATGTGCGACGCGGGACTCTTGCTAATCTGCCAATTCAACATATGAGTGCAGGTCATAATGTTAAGCATCTCCCAAAAAATGCGTAAGCTCGTATTTTTGCACGAGCCACCTTCGAGAGTGGAACTATGGGGCCCACCAGTAACCCATAAATGGTCTGTGAAGCCTATAAAAAATGAAGTTTTGCTTTGTAACCCACCGCCTCATATCCAACTCTGGAGGTATGGTACTGCGAGAAGCTTCGCAGAAGAGGCTATTCGTGAGCCCCTGTTTGGCGTGTCGTGCTCCGATGGGGCCTATAAAATGATCCTGCGGGAAACATATTTTTACTCGGCAAAACACTTGACATGGTGCTTCGTTAGTAGCTCGGTGAGAGCCACCTCTCCTCTGCTTGAAGTGGAGCGTCTGTTTCTTTGATCCACAGATAGGTTGAATGCTTATCCCTCATAAGCTGCAAATCTAAAAGCCCAAGATGAATGCCATGCAAAACGATGAAAAGCGCTTCGAAGTGAAACGTTTTACTCACTACAAACAACTTGATGTTCAAGGCACAGCAAATATTATTCTCAAACCGATCTTAATTGATGAACATGTCGTATTTGTGTACAACTTGACACAAACTGAAGACGGAACGCTCATTTTGGACGGCACACATTTAGCCCCGTCGAATGCATTTGGTCAAGGTCCACAAGTTTCAGCGCTCCACAAAATCGAGTCATACGTGACTCACGGAGAAATTCGATGCAAGAAAATGGTTTCAGTTTTTCCGCACCTACCAGTAACTGATCATGGGGCTGTTTCTTATCTCATAGCCAAGGGAGATTCCAGGCTCTACGAGCAGAACAATGGCTGCCTGTTCAGTGACCAGCTCCATGTTGAATTAAGGCTCTTCTTTTGGATGGAACACCCATACTGAACGTCGGATAAACTTTTTCTCTTCCTGCGCCGGTCCCTACTTAGATTCCTCAGGTATGATAATACGTTTCTTTCTAAATTTCTAAGGAACATGCACTCATACGTCTAATCTAAGTCAATGGTCTTCCATATGCGCTTTCAAGTCCATGTATACTTTTTTCCAAACAGTCTGGAATCTTAGAGCATCGACGCAAGTACCGAATAATGGTATGTGGATGCAGTCAGGCAGTGTTTTTGGAAATAGCTATTTCCTCTGAACGACGAAAGGTGCATCTGTAGGCTGATCGCAGAAGACAGGCAAATGCTTTTTATTGCACGGTGAGAATAAACCAAAAGCACAAAAAGCTAGGTACCAAAATGGTTCGGTTAGCTGGTTCCCTTTAAGCCTATTTTTTGTCATTGAACTACGATGGTTTACCCAAAAAGCATTTGTCCTTCTTGAAATTATTCGGCGCACCTTCGATATATTCCGCGAGGCCTGCACTGGATAATTTGCCGCATAAATGAAATGATTTGTGTGTTCAGGTCGCGGGGGGCACATACCGCATTGAGTGTCAAACCGGCCCTTACAGGGGCGGTTTATCATGAAGATACTCAAAACCTTATCCCTTAACTGTTTTTGCCCTCGAAAGGGTCTGTTACGTAATTACATCGTAGTCAAGCATGGTTTTGTGGTAAGTTTTTCACTGCTTGTCATATCAATAACAAACCGGGTAGCACCATGTCCTCACTAGGGATCAAGTCGTCCACCTCCACTAGACGAGACTTTTATTTCCGTTGGCATCTGAATGAAGTAACCTCCTTCCGAATGCCCTTTGCGTAACACTCAGCACTAAGTTGTAGGAACCTTTGGATGCCTTCCTATGTGATCCCAGCACCGGTATGCTCCCTGTACAGCCCCAAGAACTCAAAGGGGGGCGATCCACCCTTGCTTGTTTCTTTCAGGTGGAGTAAGGCTTCGGAATAACCCTGTTGAACCCACGCCTCGGGGAGCTCGGGAAAATGCCTCGGTGCTGTATACAAACCCGTGAAAAGGTGATACGTGCCGTCTTTAATTCTCAGTGGCTTCTCCGGTCGACCTTCAGATGCACACTCAAAATTTTTTTAAAACATAGGTTGAACCAAAAATACACGAGTTTTTATAGGCTTTTCATAAGGTTTTTACACAACGTTTTAGTATTTGTTGGTATTTATTCAAAATGCTGATTTTTATAGTTAATTTTCTTTTCTGCGTACTCAATGTCTATCTCAGGGCACAGAATTCGTGTTTTAATGCCTTTCATGATTCACCATGATTACTTCGTGAGGGTTGGAGAAAATATTGCAGGGAATTCGGTGCTTCTACCTGCTCCACACTCATGGAGAATGGATTTTCACTGTTGCAACCAGCCCCTAACCAGACCAAGTAGAAGAATTGGGCACAGATAGCTTGCAGGATTTCTCCATGAAAGTCAGCACACGCTGTACCGACCACCAAGTGGGGTTCCACCTTCACGGATGTTATCATAAGAGGATGCGCCACTGGATACGTGTTACAACCAATATAAAATCGAACCAGTAACACACCCGTTTGACAAAAGACGTTCACTTTTGAATTTACCATGTACATTGTCGATGTTATTGAATGTTTCAATTACGATCCAAACATACTATTGAAAAATCGCCAACACTGCCTAGGGTGAGATTTGGGACCGAGGGAAGCGGTGGCTTTACACAAAGTGGGGTTAAGTAGTCGTGTGTCTGCGGTCGATCGAGGTGTACTTAACACTGTGGGTGCAGGGGCTAATGGAGGATACGCTATGTTCGAACCCACTACAGAAGATGGAGTATGAGCCTGCACATGGCGTAGATGAGGTCGCGCAGTCGAATGAGGAGTTGTCGGCCTTGCATCCTCCCCCAGGGTTGTAGCCAGGGATTGCGAAAGGGCGGTAAATTGTACACGACGAGGCAGTAAATGGTTAGGGTTGTGTAGCGGCCTAAAAGTCTGATCAGGTAGGATAAACATCGACGGGCGTAAAAACACTTTTGAAAGATGGCTTATGAGGTGCCAGGGTCAGTGGACTGCTCAATGAATAAAGGCGGAAATGTTGGAACTGTGTCGATACCTGTCACACGGATGTGGGCTGATGAAAGGCGGATTAAGCCTTGCGTTTCACGGTTAAAGCATCATCTCCGCCGCCAGCATCATGCTCAGAGACAGTTAGATCACATCACTAATGACTACCCTAGTCGTCTACTTATTCGGATAGTTTGGATGCCACTGTAGAGGCGAAAATGAGTAGCGATGCGTCGGCAGTAACGATGAGTTGGATGCGGTCCGGATCCACATGGCAGGTGAAAAAGAGCCTCAGGGTAGTTTCCCTTATCCCCAACACCACTGAGTCCAATACTGCATCTCGACCGACAGTGAACTTGACGGTTCAACATCAGTGTACACGCGGTGCCTTCAATATCGGCAGTGGGGACAGCTGGAGAGTAGTGAGTTTGACCTTATAACAGTAAAATGTTTGAACACTTTTACCAAAGACTGGATTGAATATAAAATTTACGCTCCTAATTCGCGGTCGAGTGAAAATGGTTTGCGTGAAACGAAACGTAGTGACTACTCATTACTGTTGTATTGGTGTAGTAAATAAATGAAAACAATTGGCAAATTGTGGTTTTATAATTTTCAGTCATGAGCTTGGCGAAGTGTCAACACATCAGGTTATCATAATGAAGAGCCGTCGTTCACCGTCGGTTTAGGCTATCATGCATCGTTACAGCCTCACACTCAACGGCATGCATAGGTAGGGCCTAGAGATTATGATGAGCATCCAAGCAAAGCGACTGTTATTTTGATGAAGGGCGGTCACTGGCCGCTGGGTCACGTTATGCCTCCTACTGGAGAAAATCCTTGAGCAGATTGGGTAAAATTTGCATTATAAATTACACGGACATCCGGGGCTTTCAGCATTTTGAAGTTGTGACACGTTGGTAAACTGGTAGTTACAATGAGCAGCTGTCAACACATCAGGTTATCATAATGAAGAGCCGTCGTTCACCGTCGGTTTAGGCTATAATGCATCGTTACAGCCTCACACTCAACGGCATGCATAGGTAGGGCCTAGAGATTATGATGAGCATCCAAGCAAAGCGACTGTTATTTTGATGAAGGGCGGTCACTGTCCGCTGGGTGACGTTATGCCTCCTACTGGAGAAAATCCTTGAGCAGATTGGGTAAAATTTGCATTATAAATTACACGGACATCCGGGGCTTTCAGCATTTTGAAGTTGTGACACGTTGGTAAACTGGTAGTTACTTACGAATGAGCAGCGTTTGGTGACCTTGAAATTCAGCAGCTTATCACCGAAACAAATAAACTGAGTGAGCGACTTCCTACAAGCATCTGCAAACTCAGCGCCATTGTGTGGATCATCATAAATATGTTTATCTTCCCCCATGAACCTAATTTCTCCTGTGCCCCGTCGCTTGGGCCGTAGTCATGCCCATTTACACAGTCCCCCATACACATTCTGAAGTCAGCCTGTTCGTTCCCTTGCAATTCCTATCTACATGACCATTCGTGTAAGCTGTTTTTTAAAGCTCTGCATCGCAATCAAACGCATCATCTCTTTCTACCATAAAGTTCCCATTTGTATGACAGTCCTATAAAGTCCGTCGTATGAAACTTCTGGCTAAACTATTTTAAGCCCCCTGTTGACAGAAGTCCTCCCATCTCACATCCATTCCAACCTTTAGTTCATTCTTCACTTCTGGTGCCCAGCTGAAAAATGAATGCAATCTTTTCCTGATGGTTGACTTTTGTGTGTAATACGTGTATATAACTTTATGCCTTTTCTGTCTAGGTGGAAGTGATTATACATATTTCCTTGTTGGATGTAATTCTTTGCTCACCAGTCCTACCCATCGGCACGAGCGGTGGGTCTACAATTTTCCACCCAATCCAGGCATTTCCGTACTGCTTGGATCCGGAAGTTTGGGGCTACTGATTGCTGTATGTGTGGTGAAATTCGAAGTCAGCACCAATTCCACACGGATGTTAAATTCAAAATAAAAAGAAGCATCCAGTAGATAAAGAGCCTCCTGAATGAAGTGACTGTTGGTTCATAACGCATGTTTTCGCGTGGGGCTCCATCTTGTCCTTCGAAAGATTGTACCGCTCCTACAAGCCCTCCACTCTGAAATGACACGAACTAGCTTCCATCGAAATGTTGAGTAGCGTCCTATCTGCGTCGAAGAGCATCCAGCCTTTTACTGTTTACCTATCTGTCGGACGGCGATAAACGCCTCATTCCCGTTCCTATTCTGTCAACATGTAAGCTTTCTGTAGCCTAAGAAATTGCCTCATTCAATGCGAATCTCAGACCTTCAGATAAAATCCTCGAACTTGACGCCTGCTTGACTAAAATCACTATCTGAATCCAAAGCGCCCGTCCAGTTGGTTAGTCGAATGGGGTCCAAATATTTTCCAAACCCTGACCCCAATGCATGCCTTCCCTCCTGTATGTACAATTTCATCAGAACTCAAGACTGTTGTGATTGTCTCCTATCAAGCAACGAGACAGAGAGAGCAGCTCAGCTACTCGTTTATAAATGAGCAGGATCCCATAGCCAGCAAGCCCGCTCAACGCCCAGCTACCACGATTAATGTCATCACTTGGCGTTGACAGATTGCTTCCTGGAAAGCAAGATCTAGCGGCCTCCCTTCGCTTTCACCCCCAAGACTCGATGACTAATGCCCATAATCAACAAGAAATGGATCTCGGCCCCTCGATACCGAGATTAGTCCTGTTCGTTTCTTTCTTCGCGTTAGATATTCCATTTTGGGAATAGTGATCGTTGTCTTACATGCCATCCATGTAGTGAGACTCCACCAAGACACTCATTTATCCACAAGCAGGTCCTACGAGCACAATTTTCTGACTGACGGAGGAAATTACTGACACAACTTTCCCTCTTGTCTGCTCTCAAAAAATACCTGCCGTCTCCCAAAAGCGGCTCCTGCCAAACTGACCGAGCACTCTTTTACTTTGGACTCAGTAAGGCCAACAAACCTTAAAAGTGGATCGACTGAATTGTTTGTACTCTTCAAGGCTTTTTGTTGAGCACAACACAGTACGCCTACTAGGGGTCAGGAAATTTTGCGTAGTACTGCCTTCTGATCTTGATGGTTACCAGCTCACATTACTTGGCGAAAACCCAGGACCCGAGTTTCCTGCGCCCACTCCGTTGCACTGGGATCTCACAAGATTGGCTTTTATGAGTTGCTGTCCTCATTATCTTCACTTTGTCGCTCAAATGCTCAGCGCTGCCCAATGATGATGGTTGGAAGGGTGATGCAGGCGCCCGAACGGTCTATGAAATACTACAGCCACTTGCCCAAGGACGTGCTAAAGGACTTGAATACTTGGAGTTACACCAGTTCACCTCCGTTGCATGTGGTACCACTGCTCCAAAAAGATAATGAAAATGTTTAACCTAGCCCAACCTTTCTTCCAGTTTACTAATCCTCATAACTTCCTGCTGGCTTTGATCTACCTGCGCTGAAGCACCACGGTCCGACATAAAGTCCCTAGCCCGACCTAATGAGGCGACCCTGGCGAACGTCTGGCGCAGGCCCACCAAAACTATTCCTACCATTCGTTACCTATCCACTCCAGATACATTGTTTAGCCTTGGTCCCTTCATCCTCAAGTATTCAGCGCCAAGATAATGCACTTTTACCTCCTGGCACCACACTGATTTATGTGACCACATAGGGACCTCCGGCAATGTCGTTTTAATCAAAATCTTGTTAGTTCTCACAATGTTACGGTATACAGATTCTCTGGATCACCATTCCCTACAAAATCTCTTCACTTTTCCAATAAATTCATCGCTCATATGTCCCCCGAAATTCTCCCAAAATAATAACACCGATCCCGGTCTTCGTGAAGTGGCTTGTATACATCAAGTAGACGTAAGGGCTGTGGAATAGGCGCATGTTACCCACATTTTCAGTAGACTGTTATTATGGATACCTACATTTTCAGTATGGCGAAAAAATTTCGAAAAGGTTAAAAAAGCATACGATGGTTCACTATGGCGAAAAAATTTCGAAAAGGTTAAAAAGCATACGATGGTTCACTGTAGTTGTAGTTGGTGGATTGTTCCCTTAACGGAAAGGGAGGCAAATGCAGTTGATGCGCAATGCACATAGGGGGGCAGTTTAATCTTTGCCTTGTAACTTTTTTTTACTTTTGATTTGTATTCCTGCGGCGTTTTTACGAGTGACATGATTGGGCGCTCATGAAATCAACCCATTAGTTCACCGTCACTAAGTGGATTGAAGAATCTTCACGCAAAAGGAAAGGGAGCCGGTATAATCACTACAGAGTTGGAATACCTTTCATTGTCCGCAAAAGATGGGTTTTTTAAAACGACTGGATATTTTTCAGCACGGTTAAGGGTTGCCCGAATCTTCGTCCACTAGGTTTGAACAAGGCTTTTTCAGCGTACTGTAAATCAGCTTCTTTGGGTATACTCCCCATCACATTTGTGACTGATCAGCCCACACGTTCTCACCACCGTCAACTCAATCGATTGGCCGTCCTGTTTACATCCAAATTGTATAACTCCTGAACATTACGAGTGACCAAAACTCAGACGGTATAAGTGAATCCCAGCAAAAAGCAACTCACTGGATTTGCTCATGACACCCGTTTTGCAGGTTAAAATGATGATACAGGACAGAGGCTCGCTGATGAATGCAGTCTTTGGGTTTTAATCAGTGCAACACAAGAGCGATAATCAAGTTGCTAGTCATGCTAACTCAGTGTTACGAAACGCTTTTGTTGGCACGAATAATGCGCTCACAGCTTAGTAAAGCTGTGGGAATTAAGTTTCGTACGTATGTCGGTATAACACGACAAACTAGAAATCCAGAATTCAGCGAAGAGTGACAACCAGCACGTATGTATTCGAATTGGCGAATACGTACAGCATATGGAATATTAAAACAAGAGAATAATGAATAGAGCAATGAATAGAGCATCAGTCATGTTCATCACTTCCGCCACACCTTGAATGAGCGTGCGGGTGTTTATAGTCCAGTGGTGGTCTTGACCGCAATCTTTCAGATCTTCTCGGAATGGACACTTCAGACTCTTCACAGGTAGTACGTTCTTCAGATACAGCATTTTGTTCGGATATCACAAGATCATCTACAAAGGACTCATTAGTATTTGAAACAGCAGAAGTGCCGTTAACAGACTGACCTCTGGTATTGAACTCAACCTGGTCAATGTGTCTCCGATGACAAGAGAGATCATCCAAATCGAGAATTGTGACCATTCGTTTGCCATTTGATGAAAGCACTATTCCTGTTGCGGGTCGTAAATCATTACCCTTGAAAAATGTGACATCAGCCGTTTTGGCACAGTCAAGACTCGTACGCAACGAACGAGATTTAAATAGAAGCGCGGGACTCTTCCCAGTAA
>NW_008752001.1:107444-113990 GCF_000715545.1 Opisthorchis viverrini | reverse complement strand
CAGCAATGAGTCTATCACGCAGCTGGTCTTCCAATTGGGCACCGTAGTCACATTTGGCTGCCTGTGTCTGCAGCTGTAACACGAAATCACGAACGGACTGAGAATGAGAGCGGGTCAACATATTGAACCTAGCTCTTTCGGCTGATACAAGTTAACCGGTTTGAAGCGTTGAAGAACTTTTTTCTTCAATGCAGCGTAAGAAATATCAGTTGAAGATTCAGGATATACTAAATTCTGATCAAAGTAAATAGAGCATCAGTCATGTTCATCACAAAAGCATTATTGAAGCTTATACCAACTAACCAAAACAAACCTTATGCCAAAGTAAATTGGTACCCCAATCTCGGCAGAAGCCATTCAGTAGAACATAGTATTCAAGTGGATCGGGAGCTTGCAGGGTCGGGTCATATATATCTTCTTCCCAAATGTTGTACCTGTGGATCTGATACCTAAAACTCAGTTGAAGCGCCGATTCTGGGTCTACCTGATAGAACAAAAAGTAAAGATATCGGGACGTTTTTAAATTAGGTTTTAATAATTCATACAAAAAATTATCTTTTCGACTGTTAAAAAACTGACGCCCATGGCATGTGCACTGGTTTAGGGGGCCGGTTTGTGTCCTTGAAACAATTTTAGGCACTCTCTTGAGAACTGTCCTTCCTCCCGGCGGAAGAATATTGAGCAGTTGGTTTCAGAGGCCTGATTCTGTAATTTTTGCATTGGGTGAAAAATTCCCACAGGTTGTAAGAGCAGAAAAGCTTTTGAATATGTAAACTAGCTCTTAGAAAGACCAATACCGAGGCAAATTAAGCACTCAGCGAAAAATGTCTCGGGCATGAGGCCTTATTAAAGCTAACTTAATACCACCAGACACCAATCGTACGGTGTGACCTGTTTTGTAGCTGTCGAAGGCACATGATTTACAATACCAATGAAATTACAATACAAATGAAATCAATTCTCTCGAACCTGTGATGATTTTGATGCCGGAAAGTTTATAAACGTTTCGTCCTCCCATTCGTATCTTGATATCATCCTATCGACAATGGTTCATTCGACTGAGCGAATTTCAAGGACGGATTGTATTGGAAGATATTCCACACACTGTAAATTCTCAGGCGTGCGATTTAAACAGTGTTCGGTATTTGGACAATGGAGTTGAAGTTTCGAAGGCTACAACGTGTCCCTGATGGACTAAAATAGACAGGAAATTGAATTCAGAGTACTTTTGAGCCCAGCGATGCTAAGCAATTATTCCATCTGCCTTTTTTCGCCAGAGGTGTGATTGCTTCGGTGGTCAACAAAGTTCGGTGAAATATATGAAATATGAGTGTAGATTTGAGTGTAGATTTGGATGATTTTTTATGTGAGCACACAAGCAACAAAATGCAACACTTTGGCGCAAAAAGTTTTATTTAACCTGCAAAGATCTTGCAGCTAAGAGCATTGTGCGGCCAATGAGCCCCACCAAGCTGGGTATGATTTGAAGCATTTTACGCAAAAATGTAGGGGGAAACATATAACAAGCAAATGGGGGAAATCATTTGGTGCAATTTATGGGATGTGTTTCAGACAATCTAAAAGTATATTGTTTGAGACAAATGCAATATTACACTCCAAGTTTGTCTCAAGTTAATTTGAAATTGCATGCCAAGCTAACAGTGGGGGTTAAGTGAAAAGTTTCTGTTATATTGTTTGAGACAAATGCAATATTACAATCCAAGTTTGTTTCAAGTTAATTTGAAACTGCAGGCCAAGCTAACAGTGGGGGTTACGTGAAAAGTTTCTGCACACAAATTTGATGTGTGGAAATGCGAAGGTTTTCCTGTGTTTGCTTATTCACAGCAGTCTAGTGCTGAAGTGACGGAATTCAAGTACATGCTGTTTCGGGATCTGCTTGGTGATTCGTTACAGTAATGCACGCTGATTGCGAGCCACTGAGAGACTGTGCAACCACTTGGTGAACTTGTTCGTCATTTTGTCTGTGCAGTGTGCTCCGAGTGAGCAAGATACTGGTGGTTAGAGGCAAAAATTGATCTTTTGGTGTTTGCACTGACAGGATTAGTACGGCCCAAAAGCTAATGCTTTCATATTCTGAATCTGGTTTTTCGTTTAACGGTTCCGTATTTCGGTCTCTATGAAAAGACTTGCGGCTGAAGAGAATCTCGTGTCATGTTCTTGTTGATAGGCTTTTTTTGCATTCAGCGCCATGTTTCCTCTCAGAAATAGAGTGAGATAATCGTTGTGCCACAACGTGATGGTGATCAATTTTGTTTAGAAGTGTGCCTGTTACGTGAATCATTTAGTTTCTGTCGCACAATCACCGCAGGACGTCTCTTTCAAAATTACGAGTAAAAGCCATGGGAAATGTGTAAACTGACTTACCAATGTTGGGCCTCATGAGTATACTTCTCAGTACACTTACATGAGTCGCGTCGAACGTATGCCGAAGAAGGTGGGTTTGTCCCGTTCATCTAGCAAACAGTAAATAACCGGGTACTGTGAATATCAAAGGGAAAAGCGGGCGAATGTAAACAAAATACTTGTTTGGGCCGAAGCGTTCATGTGAGGGAATGTATGATGACAAAGTGAAACGAGTATCAGACAAATTAAACAAACCAGCTTTCGAGAGCATATTTACACCATACATCAGTTTTATGGGATACCGCGCAGCCTCCCTCTATGACAGTCTGCAAGAGCTATTTGTTACTCCCACTGGTATACTTACCTTAGACGGCCCAGTGTTCTCTCTGCAGCCCACAGCCCGTTTGTCATTAGCACTCACAAAGGCTCAGGTTAGTGAATAGCATGGTAGCGGAAAATGTATCATGGGCTCCCTTGGAGTATAGCTGTTCTTCAATAACAGGCTCAATAGACGAGAGTCTACAAGCCACATTGATTTGTCGTGCTCAGCAGGTTAGAAGTTCGTTTGCCATATTAAGCCTCTGGTTCGGGGCTTGCATTTAGCGTGCATGACGTGTGAACTAAGAAAAGTGCTTGAGCTGCAATGCCAGCTTTGTTACCTGCGCATTTCTTCTAACAAAGTGTAGACGTGAATAAACCTCAAATACAAACTGGATGTAGTGAGAATGAAACTGGTGGTCAGTTGTAGCTACCCCCGATATTCAGGTGAAGTTAAAACACTAAAAGAACTTACGCTAATCGAATCTTCTTTGCCCTGATGAAGCAAAAATAGCATTATCGGCCAAAAAACGGAATCAGTGACCTGACAACATGTGATGAACACGATTGATACTCTACTGATGGCTCTATTCATTATTCTCTTGTTTTAATATTCCATATGCTGTACATGTGCACCAATCCGAATAAATACGTGCTACTTGTTACTCTGCGCTGAATTCTGGATTTCTATTGGTCATACCAGTATACGTGTGAAACCTAATTCTCACACAACATATTCAAGGATTACTCGGTTAGTTACGAAAAATACTGCTTGTGGTCATTACAATCAATAGCTGCGACCAACTTTTCTCACCATTGTTTCAAGGGCTGTTGGGCGCACTCTTACTTTTTTGGATGAAACCTCCAAAAAGCGCTTTGGCCTACTTTAAACTGGTTTCCAGTTGATATCATAACACAAGTTTCTTCACTTTCGCTCGAGAACGTGCACTAATTCAACTCTGGAACACTTAACGTGGTTGTATGGATTAGACGTTTACAGTGGGTTTGGTCCGTTTACTCAAATAGCTGGATATCTTGAAGAGGTGCTTGCTTATTTATCGCGATAAGTTATCACTTACTGATTGTTTCGGACAACCAAAGACAACAAGAAGTATTCCAGTACCTTGACACCTGTGTTATAGTCTTTCATGTCAGGTAGTGCGGCTAATCCTCTCAGTAGATAAGTAGAAAAGGTTTTTCAAATCCCTGTAGTCATTTCTTCTACCAAGACTAATTTGGCCCGCTGCACGAAGATCATATGAATTTCTAAGTCAATCCTTTTTTCCCCATCCATATTGGACTTAATTCTGACGTCCGAGACGGCAAAGTACCGTTGACGATCCATTGGAAATGAACCCCATACGATGTAAGATTTGTCATATTTGAAAAGAAATTGTGGAAGAACATTTTTTTGTTTCTTCAAACCTGCCTACATAATGTTTTACAGTGTTCATGGGTAGTTTCACTGAATTGGCAATATCACGTCCACTAAGGTGGATTGCATAGAGACACCTGGTATGTCGCTGTTGAAGCGAACATAGATGGCTTGAACGATTGCGCTGCTCTGGTCCGAGCAATCGTGATATAATATGTGGTTAGAGTGGAGAAAAAACAGAGTTGGTGGAGAGAGCTGATAACATTGACAACTTCAAAGCTGCGTTGTCAGTTAAACGATTCGCGAACGCAAACCTTCATCATGTATCTAGATGTCAGAGCAGTATAAATCGTTACATCAGAAATCAACATTAAGTGCGTACGAGTCCGAAAACACAATAGCCTCAAGCTATTTTATTGGAGGGACACTGTCTAACCATGGTCTAACGCTGTCTCGCGCTATCTGGCTTCGATACAAGGTCGTCACGCGCTGCATATTGCGGAGGCGTTGTCTGTCTGGTCAGCATCTAACGGAGTTGAGAGTCTCAGTAAATTTCGGGCATCCAGTGGTTATTTCCAGGAATCTGACCTTCCGACTGTGGTAACAGTCATTTCGAAAAGGTCACTTTAAATAATTTGTTACTTTGTTCGTTTAGCCTTTGGACTTTTGAACTGCGGTCACACTGAGTGAATTGAACGGATACTGGGTGAATGAAAGAACGCAGGATCGTTGCATTTTTGTATGTTTTTAATGCCACTGCTCCTTCCTCTTTTGGCCGAGAAATCACTAATTTTACCGGTGCTTTTCAGTTCACAGTATTCTAGTTGTCTTTAACTTTTTATGAATGATGAAACATGAGTTATGATGGAACATACGGAGTGAGTCAGTGATGATGTCGGGTGATACCTTATGACACCAAGAAGCACAGAGTTCAAGGACAATTGACAACTATTGGTCTGATGTATCTCCATGGATTAACTCATGGATATAACTAATTACTAATCCAGTACATGATGACTGAACTCAAGCAACCATGCCTAATCAACTCACAAAGATTCTTAGTGTGGATACAGTACACGGTCAACACTGACAAATCGCCACTGCTACAAATAAGGGCTCTAGATTGAAGTATACATCCTAATATCGATTGAACATCCAAAGACCCCGTACATAATGAATTATACATAGCAACATCAATTTCAGGATGTATAACCTTAAAATTAGTGAAACTAGTTGCATAGATAACTTTGTGACCTGCACAACAACAGTACATGATGACTGAACTCAAGCAACCATGCCTAATCAACTCACAAAGATTCTTAGTGTGGATACAGTACACGGTCAACACTGACAAATCGCCACTGCTACAAATAAGGGCTCTAGATTGAAGTATACATCCTAATATCGATTGAACATCCAAAGACCCCGTACATAATGAATTATACATAGCAACATCAATTTCAGGATGTATAACCTTAAAATTAGTGAAACTAGTTGCATAGATAACTTTGTGACCTGAACTCACAACAACAACAAGGTCATGTTTGTGTCGATGGAGAGGTTGCACACGTGCCTTTTTGACGTCATTCTCCTCGTGAATGTGTTTTCACTAGTGTCATTCCAGTCAGCGGTCACACTGTGCCGCCTCATTCTCTACTAGAGACCCACAAACTCACTTCAGAAATAAAATGGCTACTCGACGACACGAGCTTTCGGCTTGCTGATCGGGACAACTAAAGGGCCCAAAGAAGGGCGAAACCAGTCGTGGGCTGTCGAAGAGTGTTCACTAACCTTGTGAGTAGTTGCCCTTGTGAAAACTGAAGAACCTGTTTAGATCTACCTGCTTGTACCTAAGATACAGGACAGTATATCCGAAGAATTTCGGGCAAGTTGTGAGGGAGTCGCTGTTTGAATTTGTGAACATTAATGATGAATTCGGGGAAGGCGTTTTCGAATCCAGCTAATTATGGATTTTCATATACGGCGTATAATGTAGTGAGTAATAATGTGTACTGATGTTCCTTTGGAGACGTTGATATAAGCAGTTAGAAGTTGACCACAAATTGGTTTAAGGGTTTGAATGGGGTGCGCCACTTTATGCATTACTGTTAGCTGTTTTATGGAGCGTCACATACAAACACGCCCAGTCCAACGACAGTTACGAGTTATGGTCTGTATGGGATCCACGTGTTCACCCATGTGAAAGGCTAGAGATACTGGAAGATATGGCCTCTGATTGGTGTTAATGTTATCAGTTTCCAGGCGGCGTCTGAAGGAATATCCTGAGGTGCAGGCATCTCGGAATGATTTGATAGTTTAGGTCCAAGGCATTCCAAGATCATCATCATCATCATCGACAGCATCAGTGTTCAAAACTGATGCTTCACTGCCGTACAACCATGATTTATTTGAAAGCCTTATTGTAAAGAAAAGAGTAAAGGTGGACGGGGAAAAGACTTAGTGCTAGCTTAACATAATCATTCCGAGGT
>NW_008752001.1:66155-106813 GCF_000715545.1 Opisthorchis viverrini | reverse complement strand
TAGCTACATCTCATCACCCTATCCAGCGAGTATGAATGCCCAGTAAGCGAGGATATTTTCAAAGCCATCCTGCAAAATTTGGGCGCTGTTTCATCACGAGGATATACCACACCAATAATCGAGTTAAAGAATAGAATGAGTGAATTTTCTAACAGTTATGTGATTCTCCTACCTTCTTTTTATTCCGTGCAAAGTTGGTAACAGTACTAAACAGTAATTCCATCAAGCCAATGCTCGTTTGAGTTGATCTGCCAGCTCGTGCATGTTGCATTCTTTGAAGGGCGCGAGAGCGCAGCACTCTATCTACCGTTACGAGTACGAGTGCCTTCCGCTGGCGAACTGAGCTAATTTCTCCCTATCGGCTTCCCGAGAACGCAATCTTGGGGAGTTACAATTCCAGATGGGTGACGAAACGTAACATATTTCCATAAATAGTTTGAGTATTGTTCAGATTGAAGCTATTTGAGCTATTTGAAACTATTTGAGCCGTCCAATACTGTGCCCCTGCATTCGAAAGAATAAACTTGGACAGATTTCATTTTATCCTTTGCTCGGAACGTTGTCCTAGAGTCTCCAGCAGCTTAAGCCTAGGGATGTGCTAAGCTGTTCTGTACATTTTGAGGATGAACGATCCTGCGGAAATCCCCGATAGTAGAAGTGAATACAGGAGATTGGAGGTAAAGGTTGTAGCCACCCTTTCGACCGATCCACCTTACTGGGAATCTTCCCCACATCTGGTAGATTTTAACCCAATATTTGCAAACTTCATTGTTTTGAGATAATTGCCTACTGTCGGTAGCGTGAACAGGTTCCGCCTCACTTACAGGACAAAAGCTGCATTGAAATCTCCAAAAATGTCTACCAAGGAGCTGATAAACGTGTGGACCCCCTGCTCTTAGTTTCAACCGCATCTTCAATAAATATTCATCACAACAGATTTTTATGCTTTCACTCTAAATTTTGCTGCAAATGCAACTGTAGTTTAAAGTTGAAAGTATGAACTGACTTTTCTTGTGATTCATGTGTACGGTTTGTATCGCTTAGTTTGGCGAGCAGCAGACAGCCACGGGCAAAGTAAAATCACCTATTCTGGATTTCGATCTATGTGGAGCTATTCTTCTGTAAAGGCACCGAGTAATTCACAGTGTTGATTGAGGGCCATCGTTCAGACGATCGTGTGGCAGTCCACCAGTCTCACATCCACTGTGTTATACGAAAAAGCCGGATGTGACACAAATGCCAAAGCGGGTGCATGGGCCTCATAATAACTGAATTCCTCATCCGTTGCACCGTTAATAATCATTCAAGCATTTCAGTACCTCTCTCCCCCCAATCAACGTAAATAAAACGGAACGGCATCTGATCTATTTGGCAAAGTAGTTTACGAAAGTTTAGGAAAGTAAAAAACTGACAAAATAGACGGATGGACAAACCCAGGGGGTGGCGGACGGGGAGGGGCGGAAGGAAGAAAGACAGCATACGATGTGGTGACGCAACATCATAAGTGAATATCAGGTCTGGGGTTTTGGATTTACAAGGATTTCCAGTAGGTCACAGAGTTCGACCAGTGCTTGGCGTTGTTCTTTGGTCGCTTGTTCACTAAATATACTGTCTAGTAGTTGAGGGCTACGTAATCGATTAAACACCAGATCAATCCGATCGTGTGAATTCTCGCTGAGTAAATCTGTCACACATCGTTTCAAAGTTTGCTGACAATCCAAAATGACTTTGTCCAGATAGGGCCGATCATAAGTGTAAGAGACACGAGTAAAACTGATAGTGGTAAGTGCAATTATGCGAAAGTTCTGTCTGGCTGTTCTGGCAAACTGAATTTGTTCATCAGTCAGTGTTTGTTGTTTGACAACGATTCCGACTTTGACAATGGTTTTGATTATGGCACGCATGATCGCTTTAACCTCGGATGCTGTTTGGATATGGAGTTTGAGCAGGATCTCATACGCTTTCAGAGCTCTGGATGCGGTCCGTCCAATGAGTGGTTTGATTGATGTCTGACTGCAGATTACACGACTGACCAAGTGTTTTTGGGCACGAATGGTTAGTGAATCAGCCGATTTCCGTTTTTCATTTGCACTGACCGAGATACTACCCTGAGAGCTTTGATTGCTCTGCTCTGACGTCGGATCCTCCAGACTGCTGTCGCTGCTTTCGCCACTGTCGAGCACAGAGTCACGTCCATTGCTATCAGCGATGGTACAGTTGGTTGCCATGCTGGAAATCAGTCTGAAAAAGCAGAGTACGGGAAGATGTAAATTTAGTATCGCCCTAATGTTTGTTAGTTGGAGAGAAAACAAGGGGGAAACCGTTACCGGTGACGGCCTTAAGATGAACGAAGGTTTAGTGTGGGTAAACTATACACCAGCAATAAAAGCGCAAAGTCAAACCTTGTGTAAACATCAACAACTTTGTTAATGTGTTGGAATATTGCTAGCCCAGGTGTATTGTCGGTAATTGATCAGGTGGCTGTTGATCTGTTCGCCGAGCTTGGCAATTGGTTTGCAAACGTTTCGTCACCATTCGAGGAGACATCTTCAGTGCGCTGTTGGTTGGGTAGTTCCTATCTTCGTGCCTGCGTTTATATAGTCTACAAAGAGCAGCCTTTGCGTTGTAACCTGGATTATGATTGGCCCGTTCTTGATCTGTATTGCGTCGTGGTCGGCTACTCTGTTGGTTTGTGGCGTGCCTCCTATTTTTAGTAGCCTGCCATTCTATTGATTTCTTCTTTGAGTCCTTGTTCCGCCTCGGGTTCTGTGGTTCTGGGTTTCCTTTGTCCTCAGAGGCTGGTAGGCAGGATCAATCTCAATGTGGCTGTTTATTGCTCCACCATGAACTCCTCCATGGACTCGCGTTCTTTCTTTGTTCTTACCTGGCCCAGTATTCTGACGTTATTCCAATCGAAATGGTGTCCTTGCCCATCTTCGAGTGCAGAGATGAGAGAGAGTTGGTCATGTCTCTTGGTGGCGAGCTTATGTTCGGTGATTCTGGTTGACAGTTTCCTCCCTGTTTGTCCCACGTAGTGTTTTTCACAATCATTGCATTGAATTTTGTAGATTACATTTGTCTTTTCCATTGCATTAAGTGTCCCCTTTGGTTTTGATAGTACTCTTCGCAGCGTGTCAGTCGGTCTGTGGGCCACTTTTATGGCATGCTGTTGTAATATCCTGGCGGTCATCTCCGAAATGTTTTTGATATATGGTAATGTGATTGTTTTGCTTGTGTTTCTGGTTGTCGCGTTGGTTGAATTGCATTTTCTCAGAGATCTCCAGACGAAATTCCTTGGGTAACCGTTCCTTTGAAACATTCTGTATAGGCGTTTCTCTTCTTTTACTTTAGATTCTACTGTGTTGCAGTGTGTTTCAATTCGCTTGAATAGTGTCCGGATGCAGCTCTCTTTGTGGCAGTTTGGGTGGTTGCTGTGGTAGCTCAGAATTTGATCCGTGTGCGTAGCTTTTCTGTAGACTTCCGTTTGCATTTGTCCGTTCGGCAACCTTGTGACGAGGACATCTAAAACCGCCAGTTTGTTGTTGTTTTCTTCTTCCATCGTGAACTTGATGTCATCGGAGACACTGTTTATCAATTGGATTGCTCGTTGTAGTTCTCTCTTCTTGATGATGACAAAAGTGTCGTCTACATAACGTACCCAAAGCTTCGGGTTGATGTCCGGCAACACGGTCCTCTCCAGTTTTTGCATTGCGATCTCGGCGATGAACCCTGAAATTGGGGAACCCATTGGTGCTCCTTTCAATTGTTCGTAGTATTCACCGTTGAATTCGAAGTACGTGGTCAAACAGAGGCTGAGCAATTCACATATGTCTTCCTTCCTTAGAGGTCCACTGGGAGGTCCATGACTGTCCAGTAGTTCAGCGACTGTTGTCTTTGCCGAGTGAAGGTCCACTGATGTGAACAGTGAGCTGACATCAAATGAGACCATTGTTTCGTCCTCTTCTATTGTCACATTCTTTAGTTTATCCAAGAACTGTTGTGCGTTTTTGATTGAGTGTTGCGATTCATTGATGAGATACTTGACCTTTCTCCATAGTTCCTTTGCAAGGTTGTAGGTTGGTGTGCCTGGGAGTGACACAATTGGCCTTAGTGGTGTGGTCTCCTTGTGTACTTTCGGGAGTCCGTAGAAGCGTGGGGTATTGGATTCTCTGGCTCTCATTCGCCAATATTCTTCGGTTGTGATCTTTTGGAGGTCCTTCAGTCGCTTCAGGCTCTTGTTGATTTTGTTCGCAAGTTTTTTAGTTTGATCATCCTCCAGACGGCGATACGTGGTAGTGTCGTTGAGCAGAGCTTTTGCTTTGTCTACGTAGTCCGATTTGTCCATGATAACGGTCATCCGTCCTTTGTCCGCAGGTAGAATGATGATGGTTTCATCTTTCTTCAAATTTTCTAATGCTTCCCTTTCCTTGTTTGAGAGAAGGTTGAGAGTTTTGTTTCGTGTGATGGCCGGTACCACAGTTTGACGGAGTTGTTGTTGAGCATTCTCATCCAGTTCGGCGGATTTCATAGCTGCCTCTAGGCTGGCCAAGAACTCTAGATTGGTGGCATCTTTGAAATTGGAGTTTAGTCCTTTAACAAGAACATCCTGTTCTTGAGCAGTCAGTCGTTTGCTCGAGAGGTTCTTGATCCACGCCTCGTTGTTGGTGGTGATGGTACCATTTTTGTTGTTTCTGATCAGTCTTGAAAACTTGGTTTCTAGAATAATTCGCTTCTTTTCCGCAGCGGACAAGATTCTTCGTTCGATGGCTACACTGAGTTCTTGTAGTAGAGCTGGTCCTATCGTTCTCAAACACGTGTACCTTTCTTCTGTGGCGATCGGCGCATACTTCCTAATGCGGTTATGCGCATTTGTTATCATGAGTCTAACCATCCGTCTACTGTTGCTTCTTGCTAGCGCCAGGCCTGGGGGGTGATTGATCAGAGATCTATAGGTTACGCTACGTGGCAGAATGTGACTTCGCAAGCACTCGTGAAGAAAACGCAGCTGTTGTCGCGTGGAGGCCTGTCGGCAGGCTAAAGTCTCCCATCGACGAGCTGTTTTGAGCGTGGAACGCCCGAAATTGTTGGTAATGTGTTGGAATATTGGTAGCTCGGCCTCGGAACCCGAGGCGGAACAAGGACTCAAAGAAGAAATCAATAGAATAGCAGGCTACTAAAAATAGGAGGCACGCCACAAACCAACAGAGAAGCCGACCACGACGCAATACAGATCAAGAACGGGCCAATCATAATCCAGGTTACAACGCAAAGGCTGCTCTTTGTAGACTATATAAACGCAGGCACGAAGAGAGGAACTACCCAACCAACAGCGCACTGAAGATGTCTCCTCGAATGGTGACGAAACGTTTGCAAACCAATTGCCAAGCTCGGCGAACAGATCAACAGCACCCTGATCAATTACCAATCAACAACTTTGTACGGCAAGATGGTGCTGATAGCATTTTGGTTTGACAGGTTTTGCTGTCCTCGTCGGGATGTCAACAGCCACCTGATCAATTACCAATCAACAACTTTGTACGACAAGAGGGTGCTGATAGCATTTTGGTTTGACAGGTTTTGCTGTCCTCGGTCGGGATGTTGTTGGCTGCAACATTTTGAAGTAGAAGGTCCTGAAGTAAAAACCATATTAAGGGACACGCCATGTGTTACCAGAACCAATGAACCATGGATTCATTTATGCTTTGCGAACCTATGTTTTCAGCGCCATCCTCACTTTTCCGTGTAAATGCGTCGGCCGTGAGGCAAATATGCCTCTCCAAAGAACAAATTAGTTCTCCCCCCCAACCAGCTTCTTCTTTGAAGAGCCTGACAGCTAATGATTTGTGACGTTAATTCAACTGGTTAGCCGTTACTCAACTACTTCAAGTAGTGGCCCAAATCGAACGGTCATCGTTCAATCAGTTATCCTTTTTGTTCAGTTGACTGTAGTTTCAACCTGCGTGCTTCACTACGCCATCGTAATGTCTGTTTTTTTCAGAAACCATAAAGGTCTTGTCCTTCTGTGGTTCGATGTTAAATAAATGGTTCGATGCGTGGTAGAAACAGGTAGTGACTTTGGATATGATGACAAACGGCAGCCTGGATTGAACGAGAATCCAACGATAACGTAACGTAATCATAAAGAACTCATTTATTGGGTTTGATCCCCAGCACTCCTTGTTTTCGAAGCATTCTGAATCTGTTCAGTTAGAATACGTGCCCTGGAGAGATCGTAAATTATCTGATCCAGAAACATTTGAGGCAGCTTGCCGAATTCAGTGAGAGGTATTTTGAACAGCAAACAGCGAGGCATGATCTCAGAGATCAAATTTGCCTCCTTAGGACCATCGCCACGATTCAACAAAACTCTATTAGGAAACTTCGCGCCAAGATATCGGGTTTTAGGACTACCTTGAATCAAGGAGGGCTGATTAAGACGGGGTGAATCACTGAATATCTTTTTTTCAATGGATTTCGCTTCGGCAGCATAGATCTGTTCAATGTTATTCAATCCATTGCACTGAAGGAAAGCCGAGGTTGGACAAATATTCAACTGAAGGGCGTTTCAACTGACATTCTTGAGATGGCATCAAGAGATAGCTTCAGTTGATAAAAAGTTAGATGTTTACCTTGACAGCAGAATCACCTACTCAGATGAAAGCTTTAGAAACAAACTGTGATTTGCGTTCTATGTATATGTCAAGAGAACTAGCAAACTCAGCGGTAGGTTACAATGTACACTAAAGTCAATTTTGAAATTTCATGTGATCTACCGCAACGTCACCAAGTCACAAAAACTGACAGCTATCGAAAAATGACTGAAAAAAGCTATTACCCATTCCTATTATGGGTAAGTCCCGGATTTATGTTAGTTCTTAATAGCAGACTTATTTCTGCGAAAAGAAAGACACCTTCCTAACAACAACGGCTTCAGTCGTGCATAGGATATTCAATAGGAGATATTTGAACTACAGAATCAAAGTTCACTGAACTTTGTCACAGGTTTTTAGATGATGACCTGTATCTGAGTAAGGAACAGCTGGAAGATGTCAAGCTGAGGAGGGGATTTCCCATGGGAATTGGGGAATATGTGGACTGACACTCTCGACAGAAAACTAATAAATGAAAGTGATTTTGTGATGAACGCTGTTACAATCGATCATCCTTCATAAAAAGGAAGGAATCGATCTCTGTGTTCGGCCCCTCGGAACCATTGTTGGGCGATAAATGTTTCACGCAAATCAACTCGTGCTTCTTGAGTCTGTATTTTTTCATTTAGGCTGTCATTAGTGAACCATACATTTTTTATGTTTGGTATCGATCGGCGGCATCGATACAACCAAAACATGACCTCTGGATAATTAGCCATATATAATTAGCCAACGTTGTACATGAATTTAAGATCGTTTGACAAGTTTTGTGGATTGACTGATACAACTGATTGAAATTCATCCATTGCTGGATTTTTTCCTTCTCTCTAGTGAATGGTCCAACCTAACTTTTTCCACAAGCCACTGTTGGAATTTAATTATCTCACTGATTCGTCATTTGCATCAGTTTTAATGCTGAAGCTTGATGATGATGAAGAGTAAACAGTTAAGCCACTGTTGGAATTTAATTATCTCACTGATTCGTCATTTGCATCAGTTTTAATGCTGAAGCTTGATGATGATGAAGAGTGACTCAAACAGTTAAGCCGCGGTTCTGTCTAGCGATCCGTTTTAGTGTTTCTTCTCCGTCTCTTAACAGATAAAACCTCAGGGGACCCAAGGTGTAAATTATTCTGCTAACAGAGGTAACTATGTGAAACTCATTCACTAGGCTTCATTATATTTCGGGACAGCGTACAGCGAGTTTGTCTCTGATGAAAACGTAGTCCATCTACACGACACAAGATTCACTCTGAAGAGTAAAGTAAAGTCGATCAAAAATAGTAGGTTTTTTTTTCGGTATACTCTCCTTTGAGCGTAAGGAAATCGCTATCAGCGCCGGACTCAAACCGAACAGTGGGGCCTGTTCCCTGAAGTACACATTGTGACACATCCCATTATCAGACAGCTAGACTGTTTCGACACCAGCTAAGTGGCTATGCTCTTGGTTCCAGCGCCACCATATATCTCCCCTGCTCTCTCATTTTTCGGTCAGCAGAACTGAGCAACTGGAATCAACCTACAGCTCGTACAAGGTGGTTTAATATTGATAAACTAACCTGAACTGAGATATATTGCGTTAGATTTGTACATTGCCCATTACGTTTGTTGAATCCACAGACACCAGAGACAGCTTAGTGACCAAGAATAGTAAGGTCCACACCACAGTCTGTCCTAGAGACGTCATAGAGAGTTAGTGACGGCTTCGAATGTTCAGCAATCACTTCGCAAGATAGTAGAGATAAATGAAATGTCCGACGGCCGAATTCTTTTCATGGGTGAACACCAGTGAAGTGCTATACGAGGTGGATGATTAACTTCCACTTAGTTGGTTTGATATAACGGATATTTTAAGCATCAACTATTCTTGGCAATTTTAACCCGCCAGCTGACATATTAACGATTCTTTCGACAAGTTCGTCAACGATGTAAATTCTTGATATGTGACTCAAAACCGGTTCTAATCACGAGGACGATTTCCAAAAGATCGTCCAGTCTCACGCAACTATTCGGTGCCTGGACCTGCCGTTTTCCTTTACTAGTAATCAAGGATCGATAGCTTAAGACCTCTGGGAGAGTGTGCGAAGTACAGCGCACTGGTACAGAGCACTTTTTAGAGGATTAACAATCAGTTCATACTTCTGCAAGAGTTGGAAATCGTGACAGCGGCTACCTAGTTAGGACATTCTTGAAAGTTGCATAAAAGTCATTCTGATTCGAAAGAATTAGTTGAGTTTTATCCGAAGATGTAACGGGGCGTTAGGGGTTCGATTCAGCAAGGTGGAAAAATGGCATCTTACGGCTCTGATTGGACCAAGAACAGAAGCAATGGGATGATGTTGAATCGGATACAGAAGTCGTAAAAACAAATTAATACTCAGAGCACAGCAGCCGGAGGCACAACAGTCGGAAATGCAGAGATTCAGGAAAACATAAGGTCGACGGGAACTCGAAGACTGCGCCTATCTGATGATCCCGAGGGAAGGCGAAAATCGGTCGTTGGATATCGAAGAATTCTCAGCAAACATACGATTAGTGTAATACACCTAGCTGAGGATACTGTTGTGTAGGCACAGTCCTAAACACTTATATAGTTCGATAAAGAGTAGATAGGCAAAGTTTTAACAGTGACAGTTCAATTACCTTACAGCAACAAAGCATCAGAGCTAAATACATTGGTTATGCTGTCGGTGAGTTGCCTGAATGAATTTCAAGGTCATTAAGTTAAGTGGCATCATTTTGAAGCGATGAAACTGAGGAACAGTTTTGTAACTAACCTCAGTCTGGTCTTGAAACAGTGGCTGTAAATTGATACTCAGAATGCACCGTCACCGCAAGCAAAGGGGCAATCAATGTAAATAAGTAGGCTTCTTGCCTATCATGATAAGGCGTAGTCCTTTAGAAGTACCCAGTCTGTGCATTCCTTATGAATTAAATATTGATTGGATCGCCTGGAAGTAATACTAAACTCCGCCTCAAAAACATGTTAGGATCTTACATTAGATCAGGTACTGTGTGATGGAACAACCATCTGTGAGTCCTTGGGACGCTCAAATGACCTAATCCCCACTTTTCCTTCAGCCTCACGCGCTCGCTGTCACATGGTTCATCTAGGACAACTGTGGTGTCACAGCATTCTAAATGTGCGCAACCCCCGAGCCTTCGGATACTTATAGAGCTCAACGATAGAGGTGCAATAGCCTGATGAAAACGGTGATAACTGATGCCTTCCGATTTGTTCCAACGAGACTATCATTTATCGATTCATCTGTCGATAGTTAACTCGCAAAGGCGATCGATACCACAAAAATCCAGCTGTCAGGCGAGAACCAAGCGGAACTGTGTAGATTAATGGAAGTTGTAGTCGAGATTGTCTTGGAGAAGTAACACTTCGACAAACAATGCACAGTCAGTTAAGCACTGACAAGAGCACGAAGTGTTTTGCAAGTTCCCAGGAGAATTTGAACATATGTATGCTCGTTACCATAGCTTACTACTTCTCTGCACCAGGAAACTTTTAACTCTAAATTAACGGGACATAAAGGCGCGGTAAATTGCGACCAAATTACACTTGGATCGATGGTTACAGCTAGATCACGGTTGTAGGTCACCTAGGTCATGCTCGTGTCATGATGTTACTCTGGACGTGACAGACGCAATATGAAACAAAGTGATGTGTGTATCAGCATCATGGAACGCGAAAACCAAATTCACTGGTGCTGTGCTAACCCGACCGACTATACTGCTGAACTGGATCGATGGAATTTGAGTAGCCATTCAATATCTGGCGCTGACAAGTCGTAAATCCTTGAAAAGCAAAAGTGTCACCAACTCACGCCCCATGATAGAATAAAGGGGGATAGACGCAGTCCTCATCTGGTCTCTACAACAGCAGCTAAACCATGTACAAGCAGAACACAGTATTGTAACCTTCACACACGATAATGTGAACGGACACAGTCATTTGTAATGGGGGATAGACGCAGTCCTCATCTGGTCTCTACAACAGCAGCTAAACCATGTACAAGCAGAACACAGTATTGTAACCTTCACACACGATAATGTGAACGGATACAGTCTTTATATTTGTAATCTACTACTCATAAGGTTGTTGAAAATCCATCGACACAGTCTTTCTTACACCGCCTGGCTAGATGACTAGCTGTAATACAAGCTGAATTTAGGTAACGCGATGACTGAGAATACAGTAACCTAGTTTGGAAAAATCAATCGAATCAAATGACTCGCGTAGTGTGATATGTTTCAAGGCCGAGAGTGCAAAACTGAAAAACATCCAACCCGGTGAACCACCGGCAAATGTGAGATGGTCAGAAAATTAAGCTACCAGACCAAGCTACCCACTGTCAAGTGAATTCTGGTTCATACTGTAGTCATGCCCAGTGGCTCCGTAACGCTGTCTGAGTAAACTCTTATAATAGCATGCATAATGCTCTGTTGCATGTGTGCGTGGTGGTCATGTGGGTGAAGGAAAAGTTTGCGCAAAACCTTCTGTGTCAGGACCGGTTTCTGAAATCGTATACATATCAGCTTTCACCACTCTGGGTTTACGTGATACCTCTGGAGTAGGGATATTGAACAGGGGTAGCAGAAAGTTAGACTGTCACTCGCTAAGATGTACGTACCACAACTATGTGCGGGAGATGTTTGAATAATTTCAAATCCTTGTCAACACATTTCCTCATGTTGTTGTCCGTGGGATACACTAGAATATATCGTTTGCATGTTTTGACAAGTTCCAATGACCCATTTTTACTGTATACTTTCTAGGTGTAGAGCCTAATCGTGAATTGTACGATTCACGTACACGAATGATCAACACGGTCACAAAAATCACAAAATCACAAACCTCATCCAGAATTCAACTCCTGTAATTCCCTACAATGCACAGTTACAACTGAGTATAATTTAAATTGGGCGAAATAGACTTTGCTGTACTTGCACTTGGAAGCGAGTTTTTTGCTGTACACCTTCTGGGAACAAACCAGCACTCAGCTTTAAACACCTGTTCTCGCGAGCAGGCAGGTTGGCAGTCACCCATTCTAAAGCACGATCTGGTTACCTTTTGTTTTCAGCACTGGTCCTCAAAGTTTCAAGGTATCGGCCTCAGCAGGCTAAACAGTTTTCCAAACCGTTTGGAAGTAAAAAGGATAAAACTAAAGAACGACTTAGTGTCGTACATTGTGGAAGAAAAATAAAACCAATTGTGAACAACATAAAATCCAATCTTGGTACAAATGGAAATCGAAAGACTCAAGTGCTGAGATAATGTCCAGGCAGTGGGGGCTACACAGCTAGGGCGTCAGCTGCACTAACGATTAATGAGTGGCTGTGCTAGTTATTCGGCTGATTGATTTAGGCACAATCAAAGCACGGATCTACAGCTAGGGCGTCAGCTGCACTAACGATTAATGAGTGACTGTGCTGAGTAATACGCTTATTGATTCAGGCACAATCAAAGCAGCGGATCTACAGGGAACTCCAACTGTTCTTGATGGAAACCGACAGTCAAGTATCTTTCACGCCTCTCTTCCAGCTCACCAGATAGGCACACTCCTCGAGTTCTCCCGACCTACTGCTCTGCTCGAACTCAGATTAAAACGCAATTCGTGAAATGCAATTCACATTTTAACGAGAAAATCGACGACAATCTAGCTGAATCATTAATTTATGATATTATTCTTTGAATGTGTTGCATGAAAGCTGAACCCTTTTTGGTAGGTCAGTGCGCAAAAGCGCATCCTTCGAAAAAGAGTACTTCAAGATTCTGAGCCACGGGATCCTGTAAAGGCACGGGAACGTATTATTTGAAAGATGTTTACGGGAATAGTCGAGGGGGATTCTTACACTTCACAGTGGTTGATCGTGTGTTCATTTTTGCTAGGAGCTGGTGTTCCCGGTCTATTCGGAGATTTCCAGCATCGGTAGCACATGGAACATTCGTCTTATTATTGTCATTTACTCGGTTTTATGCAATCCATCTTCACATGAAGAGAATCAGTTAATCTACCGCATCTTTTTTCTAGAACAAACAAGGTAACATGTGCAGACGGCTAAGGAGAAGACTGAGGAAGGCCAACAACTACAGTAAACAAAATAATATTGTATGTATTCTCATAAAGGAAACTACTCACAAGATTGCTGAAAACTCTTCGACAGCCCACGACCGGTTTCGCCCTTCTTGGGGCTCATCAGGTAGGCGCAGTCCCCGAGTTTCCGTCAACCTTATGTTCGACCTGAACCCAAATTGGACTGTTTTCGAGAGATATACTCATTTGCAAATCAATTTGGTGTTCACGAGAAACCCAACTGGATCTCTCGTTTATGACATTCTACAACTGAGTGTGCTGCACACAGGCCGCCTCATGATTCAGCTGGCACGATATTCGAGATATCGCAGTATATTTCCATGAAGGAAACTACTCACAAGGTTGTTGAAAACTCTTCGACAGCCCATGACCGGTTTCGTCCTTCTTGGGGCTCATCAAATGAAACATGTCAGCTGCAACATGAGGCGGCCTGTATGCAGCACATTCAGTTGTAGAATATCATAAACGAGAGATTCAGCTGACTCTCTCGTGAAAACCAAATTGATTTGCAAATGAGTATATTTCTCGACTATTGTATGTAGCTCGGAACCTATTTCCTTAGTCGCAACTATCAGGCTGCTTTGGTCAATTTACCTAGCGTATATTGTAGAAAACGCAGCAGTTGGGTGCCTGCGATTCCTATTAGAAATTCAAATCAATCTCAGAATGCGTGCATCACTCAGTTCAACTCATTATGCATCTGATTTAATTGAACCAAGCAGATTCCTCGAGCGCAGTATTTCAAAGTATATTAAATTACCAGCCGACAAGAAGAAGTAAAATGACAGATGCTTTTTCTAGGGTAAACATTGGAATGCGTTTGATGTGTGCATACGAGGTGCTTGGAGATGAAACGAGTCAATCGGAAAGTGTCACCACTCAGGTGTGTGCGTGCACCCATTCAGACAAATTAAGAGCACAAGCCGTACCGATGAAGCTGAGTAACAAAGCAGGATTTGAACTGACATCATGGGAAAAAGCATCGAGAGATCCTACGGATGAAAAGTTGTGCGTTGTGTACGATAATGTGAAAGGACTGAATTTTATCTTTAACCCTGTGTTTCTATCACTGCGAAACTACCGTATAACTAAATTTTCAAAATCAAGCCCGTCACAACTGTGAGTGGCATCGTTGGAATTGTGGGTGATTTTGGATGGTGAGTAGACTGCTGTCGATGGACTCTTCAGTTTGGTGACAGGAACAGATTATAAAGAGATAGAATGGTTCATAAGTGAACAAGATGTCCGTTCCACTTGAAATGAAGTCCTTCCCCCTACAAGAAATCCTTTTAAAGCAATTATTGGGCATAAAATTACTCTCCGATAAAACCGATAAGGAGTATAAAATAAGACGGTTAGATGATGGATGATAGACAATGAGTTATTCTTAACAGAGATAGGACTCGAATGGCTGGGTTTGGTAAGCCTGAAACAGAGATTATTCCAAGGAAACATCCCAGCTGGGATATTTACTAAAACCATGAAAGCTTACCATGAATTTCGACTTGGAGGTTTGAAATTTTGATAAGAAAAGAGCCAGTGTGCTAGTGTTCGACTAAATGAAGGTAAAAGAAGTGAAGTTGCCAAAAATTGGAAGTTGATGGATCGAGAGGCAACAAACTGAATATCGATGGAGCGATGCGGATAAACTGGATTTCGAGGAGCCGTCCAGCAACCGGATCACCTTGAAGAATCGTGGTCTGTGTGGCTGATAATCGCAGTTAGAGAGAAATCAGCTTCCAAACGCTTGTCAACTTCTTGGTGAAGACTGATTATACGCCGAACTAATGTCCACGTTTATATCTTTAGGAGTGTTGCCCACATTCAGCTCCAGCATGGAAGGAAATCCTGCAGAGTAATTTCTGGCGTTGAATGGAGTTTGAAGCTCTTGTTGCCACTGGTAGTGGGTGCCTTACTTCAGGTGCCATCAACAATTTCCGTTTTGCGAGTTCTGAAGTCGAGCGTCTTTACATAGGCGAGTAGTTTGCTCATGTAGTGTTCAGAAAATCCGCTCAGATTTTCCATAGCCAGGAACAGGCTGTCTACTGATTTGGATGGGTTACCCCACAGATATATGAAAGTCATCGTAGTTGTAAGCTACCTTAGTTGTGTGTTCCGCTCAGATTTTCCATAGCCAGGAACAGACTATGTCTACTGATTTGGTAGGGGTTACCCTCAGATATATGAAAGTCACCGTAGTTGTAAGCTACCTTAGTTGTGTGGCGTACTGGTAGCCGTGACAAATCACTTTCAAGAACTTTTAGAATCGACTGAATACGAATCAAGTGCGGTTTCATTTGGGCCCGCTATCATTGTCGAGATTCTTTCTTGATATCTGGTTACTATGCTACTATGCTTACGAAGGTGTGCAGTAAGTCCAAGATACATTCCACTACGCTGTGTTTTGAGTTTAAAAGTTCCCATGTCATACACCACATGGCGCTCAATCTCCTTAGCAATATCCGAGCCGAGTTTGGCCAGGATCACGTGAAAGTTAGTGAAAGTCTGTTCACTCCCAGCCAAAAATTTCAGTTTCCGATGCCAAAAGATCTGGAATAACTGCAGCTAGTGATTGGCTGATTATAAAGCTTTGTTGGGCCAAACTTTGCTTATGAATGCAATCACAGGTGCCTCCAGTTCTACCTAAGTTGCATCACACAACAACACACTCCAATATGTAGCCCAATGCGAAATGTACCTGCTGGCTGGTTTACGGAGGTTCACCGATGACTGTCTGTGGACCCATTATGTCCAAAGGGTGACTGTTTGTAGACGGTAAGTAGTCAACTTATTATTGGTTGCTTGGTCCCAAAACAAAAAAACTATAAAACTAATAAACATACACTTCTTCTTAGGGGGAAAAAGCCAAACTAATCGAACAAAAAGAATGGATCTCACAACTTGGCGGATCATTTATACGAAATTCAAATATATTTAGGACAGTACTAGACCTGGCGTTTGAAAAGACCGAACAGATGGAATTTCGCACCCGGAATGCAAAGATTCCGGTGAAACAGCTCTTCGATTGCACAAAGTTGATAATGGTTCTAATACTTGAGTGACAAAGTGAGAAGGCAGCGCATTTTCTGCGTTTCTTTGAGAAATGAGAAGAATATACCAGAGCAATAGAGAGATGAAGATGATAAGGTAGCTGCGGCTGGAAAATTGTATTGATTTCAACCACCGGGTTGCACATATATGCTTGTGTACGTCTGTTTTCTTTTCGAAGAGACCCTGGAAAGAAACATCTAATATCTCATACACGACATGGTTCTATTCAAACCATCAGTACGGTCTCCGCTGCATGTATCCATGCGATCTCTTGAAAATTGTTCCCGGGGCATACTGTCAAACGATTTAGTCATTTGCAACTAAATGTATTTATTTACGACCCAGATTAAGTTCTACTGGTCAACTCGCCGGCGGCTTACGTGACGAAGGGCGAAGGAAGCATTCATCTGAGGACATCCGCGTATGAAGTCGAAAAGATTGGATGTTCCGCAAAAATTTGACTTAGTTGGATTACAACGAAAAATAGAGTAAATAAGGTCCTCCCCGATGAAATTACGAAGGCTGATGAGAAGAAAATTGAATTGTTCTGTTAGCAGAACAGATATCCTATGGTCTTCATAGGAAAGATAATCGATGAGTCAAAAACGAGACAACAGCTTCAGAGTGGTCGTGCCGACTTCAAACTTACTACACACAGATTGCGAATTTTTAGCGAACTTTCGGAGGAATTCGTGGAGACTAGCCGATCACATAATACGTATTATTTTGAAGAAGAACAGTGCATCAAAAAAGCGTCTAGTCCATTTTAGTGACCTTACTTCCCCAGGCGATCAAAATGACCATATGTAGGATTTCTTGCGTGATTTCGCTAAGAGGGTCCAATAGGCCGAACACAAGAGACACTAGTTTTTGGCCTCTAGTCACTTCTCACTAGAAGAAAATATATAGAACTGCACTTATTGGTTTGGGCGCTGTGGCGCACAATAGCACATTATTATTTGATCAGGGTCACTCAAGTCAAACCGAACTTTTGATGTGTGCCGAACGATGCTGTGTGAAGTCTCCAACGATTCACACTCAACTCGCATGGGTCAGCTGAGGCGGTAGTCGGTGCAACCAAGCACATGATTTGATGACTTCGACTTGGCACGACCTTGTGACTACGAAGTGGATGGCTACGGAGGAGTGGATGGAGCAGTTTACGAATGGTGAATCAGATCACAAGAGACTATGTGCCAATCGCAGTCCTGTATTCTATCAACTAAATATAGCTGCCCCTGTTGAAGGAGGCTGTTTGGTCTCTGAAGTCTTATGTCTCACATTATTATCTGAACAGGTAATTTGGGTTCTCAGGCCGCTGTTTCCGCTGAAATTCCACCATCCCATCACCTGTGCCGTGGACGCATAGTAATACACTTTGAGAATTGGTTAACGTTCCCGAAACAATGATAATTCACACAAACTTATCGCATTTCCCCAGGTTGTTTTTTGCTATTTTTTCAGCTCATCAGAAAAAACAGAAGAATTCGGCGATGGTGTTTGCCATCGGGGAAGTCCGCATAAATCCTACGTTAAGCCATATTTGATTATACATTCTGTCAAATGGAACAACGCTGACACCTTCCGTCATCAATTTTTGTTAACTGTAAGAACACTACCGCTGAGGTACTACCGTAAGAGAGGACAAGTTAGACAGATGCCTGAAGCAGTGGCAATCGACAAAACTCGACTGAGCCATTTCTGACCATATAACTATTGATCGGCAGGTCAATGTGGTTCAGGTTTTTAGATTAAAGCCGGTAGTAGACGGACGGCAAGAAATGGATGCCTTATACAACTTAGTCTTCCCAAAAGCAATACGACTGCTGTACAATCAGACTGTCGAAACCTCAGGCATGTGGCATGGTTCTGATGGATGCGTCCGTATCTTAACAGAGGGGAGCAAAACGCACACGATCTATGCATCACAGTGAAACTGAACCCGCTGATCATCGATGAAGATTTCTCAGTTATACACTGTCGTCTAGTGAAATTCGTCCACACTCTAAGCTGTTGGTGATAATATGCGTAAGTTATTACCCTTGCGTGGATTCATCCTTCCGTCACACCACGGTGGGTGACAACATATAGTAGCATAATATCCACTCGATGTGCAGCTTTCCAGGTTCTGTTTACGGCCTGTGTTTGTTCCAGTCTATGTTACAATCTATGCTGGACTCATATGGGGCTAGAAAGGCGACAGACCTTATCACTGAGGCCCAAATGCTACTGTGCGTTACTTCACACGGCTCCCCGAAATCCGCCCCCTGAACAAGAAAAGCTAGTCAATGCGCATGACCCTGGCGAAACATACAAACTCCTGCGGAAAAAGCTTCATAAAAAATGCAACAGGGGCCAAACAGTTTGCCAAAATTCATTGCTGGCCTGGTAAAACCAAGAAAACCCCGGTAAGAAGAATGAAGTTTTTCCAAATTCCAACTCGGTTAGTCAAAGTTTCGCTTCCTGACCACAACGGTCGGGTATATTATCAAGACAGGTATTCCAGACATGATGGTTAATAACATTACTTTGGTGGATGCAGGCTTAAACAGGACATTCGGTCTCACCACTCTGAAGCTAAGCGAACAATGTGACCTCCGTTGCCGTTTCTGAAACTTATGTATGTGGAAGGTTCTTTTGTGCATGCATCCAGCTTGAGAAAACTGGATATGGCAAGCCTTCGGAGTCAAATGCAAACTAGAAAATGCTTCCAATTAGTCACAGTAAATTTTAACAATGCTGATGTATAGTGTACGGATATTCGGCGGTTTAGATGAGAGCTGAGGATGTAAAAAATTCACCAGTCTGATTCGATTTTATGCGCCACTTTCCAAGTACCCTACCCTCTTTTTCAGATATACCACAGAAGTCCAACCCATCAATGTGGCGTGCCCATTTGTTAGCTAGACCAAAACGGCTGTGGTATCAGCTTTATGCGCATCAGCGTTTGTTTGAAAAAAAATTGCAATTAACCTCTACATGAAGAACCATCTGACTGGAGAGTTTAGAAAAAACCCTCAACTTCGTATTTCATAATGTTTGGGTGTCTCGAAGGTATGAGGCTTTCTCAGGCTACAAATGAACCGAACGTGCATTCAACTGAAACCTAAATAGTAGAAAAAAATTCCTGTAGTGCACACTGAATGCTATGAATAAAGGTACTGCCGTTTGCTCAATTAACCTTCAAACAAAGTGGAGGCGTAGATGATCCAAACTTGTAAAATAATCAGCTTTGTACCGCATAGTTTCACTGTTAAACACATGATTTTAGCTAAAGTGAGTGAGATCAGCTGTCAGACTAAGTGACATCAACTAGCTTACCTGACAGACCTTGGGATAACCCAGTGGATAAGGCACAATCGTACTGAGCATATGGTTAGGGGTTCGAATCCGGTATCTCCGGAGTCTCGACTGTTCCTGTCTAGGCTTGGCCAACATAACGACGTCTCGGCCCTCGTGAGTGGCACGGCGGCCAGGTATCGAAAGGGTGTTACAAACGAACAAGTGATTTTTCACTTATCACTTGTCCAACAATCCGTCTGACAATTTCAGGTTTATACTTCTACAGGGTAACGTAACGATACGTTCCCAAGAAAAATTAGCGATTAACGTGACAGCGCGTTCCGAACCGTTTCGGTAAAAGTACTCTGTACTTTCTGTTGACCGACAATTGTTATTTTATCTTCCAATGTTAATACATACGAGTTCTTGTGCGCCATCCGATCCCAAGGTGGGGAAGTCAAGGTCCTTTTCATAGCAAACCTTCTTCTTCTGGGACCGAAAATTATTTACGTTTGATTTGCGCTGTTCACATGTGATAACTACATTAAAACTGGTCTCGGTAAAAAACAGGGACATGGTAGATCTTGTCCGTGTTTTTACTCTGATGAAACTCGCCTGGGTCATAGTTGATACATTTGAAGTAAACACTCGGTTACCAACATTTGAAGGCGGACAGGACTATTCTGGAGAAATAGGATATTGCTGTCTATTAACTCAGTTTTCCAAGACCTCCTTGAACAGAAATCACAGTGGAATGTTTAACAAATATTTAACATAGTGAGCTGAACTCAGTAGTGTAGTGAGATGCGTTCTTAAGTGTACTCCAAGCTCACGTGAACGAGGTTAAAATAAGGCAATAAGGTTTTCCTCATGGTCCTTACGATGATAAGTTGGGCACGATGACCATGCCTGTGATTTGATGGGTAGGGCTATTTGCTTTTCTACGCTTCAACCCTGGACGACCCTTGCTTTGACTGACAGCGTATACCAGTATGCTGCCTGAATGCAGTATGATCTAGGCAACTCCGGACTAGGATATATGACCTGAGCGATTGGGACATGGTGGATCTTTATCCTACCAGCCTCCAAAGTGTTCTCTGTTCTGAAAGTTTGCCCCTTCCTAGATATAATGTCCGTTGGCGAGTTCACTGTGTTCTTTGTATGGAGGAACCACACATACTAGATACCCAATGTAGTTATCCATGTATTTGCCTGGAAGACAACCACAAAAATGAGTAAAACACTTTTCTGAACCTATTTGTACGTTTTTCGTACTATAAAGTTCACCGTTCACATTCCAAAATTTCTCTGTCGTTTCCTTTTCATAAGGCTGATTTTCCTTTGGTCGAATTTCTGGAAGGGCGCGGTGGTTGTTCTGAAGTTTTTGGGAAAGTCTTTCTGCTAAGAATATCACAAAGATGTGCACCGGCTATTTCTATAACTGACCATAGTTTATTATCTAACCCCTGCATGAGCCCAGATTTAGGTTTCCTATTGGTCCATGGTCCTGTCATCTCATTGGTTGAACACAACGCTAGTAGAGACACCTTGGTCCATGGTCACATACCTACGCTCAATCAATTACTCATTTAACCTAGCTTTGCTATGGAAATTTTAACCGTCAGCAAACGTCGGGAAGTGAACCTCGATGTATTAAATTTATTTTTCCCACTAGAATCCTATGAAACATAAAATGACGCTGTGATAATCTGCCTAGATTTTCAAACTGAACTCCCCAAATTTGAATAACACTACGCCGCTTTTCACCTTAGGCCGCACTGCCCACATTTTTCTACCATTTATGGGGTTGCTGTTCATGGTAGTACTTAATTCGATGTTTTCCATTAGTTTTTCGTTCATAGTCACACCAATCTCGTTTGTACGGTCGTCCTCTTGTTCTGGCGTAATTATTCCGGTGAGTCCACAGTGGACTCGAGCTTCGCTCTTATTAGAGCTCATCAACAGTGCATTTCCACCGGCTGTGCCGGGAGTTGAACACCGGACATCTGAATTGCGAAGCGAGCGCGTGACCACTAGTCCACCAACGCACGTTGTACGCATCTGAATTTTTACGTCTGAACAGGCGAACGTGTTCACACTTGAGACTGGTGTGCCCGTCTCACCGAACGACGACCCAGTAACCGTTCTGGTTGTGACGATGAACTGACCAGCCAGTCAGGACTTCCCAGTCAGGTAGCGTGGCGCACGCTTGAAGGTGATTGTTTAACGGATTTATTTCAAACTTCCATCGGACACAGTGACGCGGATGACACACCAACCAGGTGGTTGTCAGCGATCCAAAACGTTAGCCATGAGCTTTGACACTGTGATCGTTTCATTTAATTCAGCAGTGTCCGCAGAATCCTCTACACATTCATCGGTCCACAGTGAGGCTGAAAACCCTTCTATCACTTATTCGGACATCTTTTCACGCAAAAGGAAGAGCGTTTGTTGGAGGTAAACAGGATATTTACTACATATCCGCTTCATCAAAGGCTGTGCAAATAATTTTAATTAGAACGTAGAACGTAAGGTTGACGGAAACTCGGGGACCGCGCCAACCCGATGAGCCCCAAGAAGGGCGAAACCGGTCGCGGGCTGTCGAATAGTTTTCAGCAACCTTGTGAGTAGTTTCCTTCAGCAAAATATACTGCAATATCTCGATTATCGTGCCAGCTGAATCATGAGGCGGCCTGTGTGCAGCACACTCAGTTGTAGAATATCATAAACGAGAGATCCAGTTGAGTCTCTCGTGGAAACCAAATTGATTTGCAAATGAGTGTGTTTCTCGAAAACGTTAGTGTCACTTCGCCTCAGACACATCACGTCTCAAATAAGTGATGCAATCGAGTCAGGGATCACGTGATGTGAGAAGCGATGCCACACATAATAAGTTTTCATAAATAAGTTATTGCCTTTACTACTTTGGGATCAGCAAGTCTTGATCAGACGCAGGAATCAACCTTAACCGGTCTGTTTCATGTGGAATCCAGTTAGACATAAGGCACTAAATTCATGAAATTAAATATTTGTGACGCACTGAGAGGAACTGTCAAAACGAGCCTGTTCGCAAAATTGTCTTGTTCACTTTATGGAAACTAAATCTACTTCAACAAGACCTTGTACAGTACTTGGAATTGTCCTGTAAAACATGATATGCCCGAATAGGTAAAAAGCTGGGTGATGCACCTAGTTCGTCTGTCACAATGTGACTGGTCTGTGACTTTGGACGCAAGCGTTTGTTGTTGATTGTAGACATATTAAGCTGTGATGGTCAGATTAACTGATGAAGACATAAAACAAGGTTTGTGCGCTACAATCAATTTTGAAGATACCACTACCAAAGTCAAAGAAAGGTTCGTAATGAAGCGCTACCCGAGGACTTCTCCAAGTGTTTGGATACGTTGGGTGAACAATGGAGCACCTTGCATCTACCTTGGAGGTCACTGGTGTTGCGAAATACTGGTGGCTCGAGCATTTTATTGGTTGTTTATCAGGTGACAGTCACTGAGAGACACTTTGTGTACCCACGCGACCCACTCACTTATACCGTGCGAAACACACAGAAGCTCTCATACCATGTTGGTCAATGTTTGAAATTATGACCAACACAGTCCCCTTGTCCTCCAGGTTGGGAGTTGGAATATGTGTAGTGACTTGATATGTAAAAATGTAAACGCACTTTCATTTTCCGTCAAACACTACTGCGCTACTGTTACGCTTTTGAGCCAAATTCTTTGCTTGAGGGACCTAATCGTTCTCCTATCTAAGTGTGGGTGACCTGGCAGTATCCTGGCCCATGTATAACCATGAACTGTGCACATACGAATAATCCCATGCCACATCAGTCATCGCGTGGTGCCATCAGCCGTATCGCCTTACTTACTGCACATAACAGAGCAGGTAAGCAAAAGCAGACTCCTGCTGATGCCCTCTTCTATCCCTTTCACGTACTGTTCTCCCTCCTGTCCCCACTCAATTAGCAACTCTCTCTTGTAGCACCATGAGATGGAACTAATGACCATTCGTCCTTCATCGCTTCTGCAAACAACATCTGCGCATCCTCCGCCTCTGACAGCCTTAGACATCTCGAAATTAACCTTCAAGCCTTGACGCCCAGTCTATCTGACTGCATTCAACGTTTGCACCCAGAATCAAGCAAGCAGCTCTTGCTATCACACTGGACTTGTGCTGTGGGTCAGAAACAGGAATTCAAGATGCAAGCACAATGGTTGAGCTAACCGCTCCACCAATCTCAACTCGCATCCAGGTACGCACCTCTAGTGATCCGGAAGCTGCTGCGAAAGGATGTGAAGGAGTTGGTATCGTCCAAATTCACCGGCGAAAGGATCCTTGCCCGACAGGGTATCCGTTGATAGTAGTCTTTGTGCGTTTTGTCTGGCAACATCTATGGAGAAGTCTCAGGCGGAAATTTGACCAATGCGTTTGTCGTGTCCACTGACACTCCAACCGACTGTTGCTCTGACACCATCTGAGACAATTTTTGTGACGTTTCGACGCCACATTGAGGTGATCTAAAAGCTCAAATATCGTTGTAGTTTCCGGAAACCTGACTGGGCAGGCTTAGCGCATCTGATTTTGGATTTAGTGGCCGACATGAATGTGACACAGTACGTACAGGCAGTGGCGAACGGTTGCAGTAAGAGCTTTCGAAACAGTCAAAATCTTCTGGAAAAATGGTTCCATTCAACGGCGGGAACCTTAGGAACTCAGATTAATCATATCTCCATCAGGTACTAACGGCGTGGTTCACTGGCTGGCTGCCGCTAGTTTTGGGACACGTTTGTGGATTCCGACCATGCGCTCGTTCGGAGATGCTCCTACCTCCGTATTCCAGGACTGAGTAAAGTGCGGGAAAATAGCTTCGCAACTGAGAGACTGGAAGATTCGGATATTGGATGAGTTGTCCAGAATTGTCTTCTGGAGTCCCTTCTAACCGCTCCACCATCAAACCATGGCACCAAACCGTGGCACTGCTAAAGGCCCCATAAACTAGCTCGGTTCAACGAACTATCGGGCGTCAAGCGAAACTGAGTGTGTACGTCAACCGTGAAGTCAAGCATGAAGTTTTGCGGACTCGGAAGTCTAAAGTAATGGAAGAGACCTGGGAATCCGGGAATGCCCGGAAATTATTTTGGTGAATACGTGCAACCGATCTCCGGAAACCACCTGTGAGCGAAACCATCAACCATCAGAATGGAGCGCCCATTTTGAATAAAGAAGAACACCTCGACGGATGGTCCAAATACTTCGACTAACGATAACCGTGGCCACCTCCTGCAACTCTTCTGGACCCCACAACTGACTCAGAACCCTAGAAGGTGAAAGCGGAATCCCTTAAGACCCTCTCAAGTGCCACCGAGCTTCTGACCCAGATGACCTGTCATCCGCATTGTTCTGAGATGGTATTGAAGCCCTGACGAGGCCTTTATCCGATATTTTTTCTGCATTTGGGGAAGGACACTGCCCTAGACAACTGGGGAGAGTCCGCGATACTGCTCATTCCCATAAAAGGGACTCGTAGTGATTATGCTAATCACAGGGGACTCGGCTTGAACCCGTGGGATCGATAGTCCTGGTGTCAGTTGTCTATCATCGCCTTATGTGACTCGTGAAACAGTGACTCGAGAGTAGCAAGCGGGATTCCGGCCTGGTAAGGGTTGCGTTGACTGAATCGTCATACTTCGTTTGGCGCTAGAACAACGCCATACCCATAAGCGACCCACAATTCTGGTATTACTGGATTTCTGAGGCGCATTCGACTCGGTTGATCGGTCTGTTCTTCTTGAGACGCTTGCCCACCAAGGAATGCCCCGGAAGTTTGTTAACATAATACGTTCTTTGTATTCTCAGACTTCCGGACGTGTGAGAGTTTACGGAGAGCTCTCTATTCGCTTTTAACTTCGTGAGCGATGAATTAATGAGACAAACGCTGGAGGGTCTCGGAAACCCTGCTGTTCAAATAGCCTGCCCACAAGACCTGGTCGATCTGGAGTACGCAGATGACATCGTTCTCATCTTCGAAGAGGAGGAGAAGGCGCATGTGTTTTTAGATGAACTGAATAAAGTCATCCCGTCCTTTGGCATGCACTTTGCACCCACAAGGTCATGCTCATGGGCATGCAGTCACTGACCACCCTATTTACATTCCATGGAGGTGTACTGAAAGTTGTGAATCGTCTTACCTATCTTGTAGGTTGAATTAGTTATACTTTCTGTGTGACAGAGGAGTGTGAGACATCTACAGTGTCAAGGTGGCACAACCTTGAGTCTCAAACGGTGTGTATCAAGATACTATGTGTGCTGTTTTATTGTATGACTATGAGACATTTCCAGTTTGAGCAGCGGAACTGAGACGTCTTCAGATGTTCGGCAATCGTTGTCTCAGGTCGATAGCCTGTGTGGGTCGGTGTCGGAGAACCCATGACGAGTCAACTAGAAAGCCAGCGTTCGGTTGTGCAACGGGGACCTTCATCCAGCACCAAAACCCTCGTTGTTTATACCATGTATTCCATATGACAAACCATCGTCTGCCGTTTTCTGTGCCATGGTTAGAGTGGCGGAAGCGGAGAGGTGGTCAAACCCTAACCTGGCAGAAGGATATGAAATAGAGTACGAAAAGTCTGGGTGCCGCAGGTGTGACTTTCCCTCTAGGATGAGGACCGCGTGATCCGCACTGCGCCCCTTTGGATACACCTCAAGATATGACCGCTACTCAGTGTCGGCAGTTTGCTTGTTGTCAGTTTCTATCCAGATTTTCTGAACGAGTGTCTGGAGGCGTGGGCACCTCGATATGATTGAATGAGAATAACACTATGTCAATTCCGCGTCCACTTTTATTCCTATCCTCACAATAAGGCTTTCAAAGGAATAATGGTTGCACGGTGGCGGAGCATCACTGTCGAACACTGATATCACGCTGTCGATGATTATGACGATGTTGATGCAGGTGACCGATGCCCTCTTCGCCGAGCTTGGCGACTAGCACTTGGGTTGCGTGGACCGAACCATCGTTCACCGAAGAGTGCCGTTTTCCATGCCCAATTCATAGTGGCGGAAGCGGAGAGGTGGTCAACCCCTAACCTGGCAGAAGGATATGAAATAGAGTACGAAAAGTCTGGGTGCCGCAGGTGTGACTTTCCCTCTAGGATGAGGACCGCGTGATCCGCACTGCGCCCCTTTGGATACACCTCAAGATATGACCGCTACTCAGTGTCGGCAGTTTGCTTGTTGTCAGTTTCTATCCAGATTTTCTGAACGAGTGTCTGGAGGCGTGGGCACCTCGATATGATTGAATGAGAATAACACTATGTCAATTCCGCGTCCACTTTTATTCCTATCCTCACAATAAGGCTTTCAAAGGAATAATGGTTGCACGGTGGCGGAGCATCACTGTCGAACACTGATATCACGCTGTCGATGATTATGACGATGTTGATGCAGGTGACCGATGCCCTCTTCGCCGAGCTTGGCGACTAGCTTGCAACGTCTCGGCATGACGATGTTGATGCAGGTGACCGATGCCCTCTTCGCCGAGCTTGGCGACTAGCTTGCAAACGTCTCGGCAACACATCACTGACAATGCCTGCCGTATGGATACGAAAATTTGCCGAGCTGAGCGATAGACCAACTGTCATCTGGTCAAAAACCAATCTTATGGAAATCACCCAAGCACAAACGTCTCAACAGTTTTTTTGTAACGCATGTATAGAATTTGGACTTTGAATAACTTACCAGTGCTCCGCGAAACGTAAAAATAGCCTGTTTCCACAGCCAGTTTAATCACACACAACAGAGTCACAGTGAACAATCTGAGGAATGCAGATGGCGTATTTAATCAGATCAACAGAAAGTTGACCAAAAATCAACCACGAACGAGAGCTATTGGTTAGCTGGTTTCTCACAAGTCGCGCGATATTCTCCTCCATCAATCCGACCAACATTGATCGTTGCGTGAGCTCAGGCATGTCTGACGAGCACACAACGTGCTTGTCTCACATGATCGAACCATACAAGATTGATCTCATTTGACCAGCACATGCTCAGCTATGGTCCAGACGATCAGGTAAGTGCGTGCTTGTGTGCCGAACCCTTCAACGAGCACATAAAGACAGAGATGTGCACAACCAACGCGTATCCATAGGTCACCTAATTGAAAACTGGCGTATACCGTCAATGATCCGATGCGCGATGTGTAAAAGCCATTATTCCAGTGTTCGCCATCAGTCAGACCAATCTCAATAGATCTGGACTCATCAGTGTAGGTGAAGAGGTAAAAAGTGTGATATCCTCTCCTTCGGGTAGACTAGCGAATGGGGGGACCAGGCATGAGCAAATGTAACACTGTTTAACTGATTTATACCGAGCCTTTCTTTTTGGGATGTTAAAAGTTGGCATCTAATCGGAAAAAGCAAATCAGTTTCGCTATAATAATGTAGCTCATAGTTACCCAGAAAATTAATAGTTACTTTGACAACGTTCGATACCCCCCCCCCAGAAGGAGGGTAGTTTTGTCAAAAGATACTCAGGGGAGTATAGCTCACAGCAAGTGAAGGATAACATATTTCGTTTTACACCGAGACATCAGTCATGTGAACTCCTATATGTATGGCCATATATATGATCATTTGGCCAATCAATCGGCAGCTTATTCTCAGTCCGTTTATGGAACTTGACACTATGATGATTCCACATCTCATTTGCTTACTTCATCCACGTACCTTTAAGCTTCACTTGTTTTGCCCATCCATTCACTTCACCGCAAAGGTAGCCCAGTTCGACACCGGTGAAAGGAAGAAGGCCTTTGCTGGGGACTTGTTTGTTAAAAAATGCCAACTGACCAGCTATAGACTATTGGACAGGGAAGCAAAACTCTCATTTGCATCTTATTTACAAAAACTGGACATCCAGCTTCTCCTGAACGCGGCTTCTTGAACTTTCCTGGATATTCATTGACTCCAATCATTTATCGCTCAAATTCAAGCAAATGCTAAAAAGCGACTCCACAACTTCTGCAACAGATCTCCCTTTTCAAGAGACGCAAAGCGAATTTACAAGAGCAAAACATACTACTCGCATGCCTCCCCATCAGTAGTATCACCGTTACACCGGTATATTAGCATGTGTGTGCGTGTGGATGAGCGCAGCCCACCTACTTTCCCTGCGTGTTGGTGACACGTCATCTGAGTCGCCACCGACTAGTTCTGTTATGAGCTCCGTGTGACTGCACCGGCAATCAGAATCACGAGACTGGCCTCGGAAGAGATGACCGTAACCCATTTTACCGATCCGAAATCCCGGTTGCCGTGCGGACTTTGATATGGCGATGGGCCGACCGGTGACAGATTTGCTCAACTGCCGACGCCACGGCCTTTGATATATGGGGCTTATTGTGTGACTTTGCTCGCTTCTGTGTAAATAGTAGGGTAGGATTTCGAACCGAGTTGTTCCTTTTGGTATCCGGAATTGTCAAACCTACTCCTGACCCTATTTCCATATTGGGAACAAAAGCACACTTCATGAACTCCAGCCTCTATGTAAACTCGGAAGATTCGACTTGCATCCGCTGAATCTCAAGCTACTCACGTCATTCACCAAACTGCGCCTGAAAATACCAAATCCTAGAAGACAAATCGGTTAAAGACGTTTTAAGAGTCAACAAACGAGGTTCCAAAAGGGAAATCCAGGAATTTTTTACTTGCTTGTCTTCGCTTTTACTGGCAGCTTTGCTACAAACACCATCTAACAAGCATCTTCTGGAATGGCGCTCAAGAATGGCGTCCAAAATTGAAAGTTTTGCATGATATCGATGTAATCATTTTCAATTTTTCCGACGTGGTTGCTGAGGCTAGAATTTTCACACGCATTTTCTCATTCTGGCATGATATTATCAAGGCTAAATTGAATCACAACAGCCTGCCAGTTGTAAGATGCGCGAGCGCCGTTTCAAATGTAAACTGAACTACAATATCATGGTGACTTGTTCTATGATCAAGTGTGCTTACAGCCTATCAAGGCCAATTTTGGCGATCTCACATATCGTCAGTTTTACCTATGAAGGCCGACTCCGAAAACCTACTTTCGCCCCCTACATCTAGTGGTTTTCAGAGGCTGGAGGATTACTGTAATCAGAACTGTTTTCGTTAATAAACGTCACACCTTGTTTGACCCATCAAGTACAGGGAATAGAAATATCATTCAAATCAATGCCCCCGAGTTGCTCCCAATGTCTCATGGTTTATAGAAAGGTCTTACCAAATATTGTCGGACTATGAACCCATCGTTAGGTCATCTGTAAATTACTACAATAGAGTCATAACTGTGTGAAATTTGTTTGAGATACGAACGATAAATTAGGGAAGATGAGCAGAGTTTTCAAGAAAAAGATGTAATGTAGTTCATTTTGGTTGGGTAGCCGTCGTTTATATCAGAGTATGCTGCCTCCATGGCGCCAGTTCAAAGTTGACCTCCTGAAAAAAAACAACCTGGAGCTTTACCAACTGGTGTATAGCTGTTTCAATTAGTTTGTAACCTCAAAGAGACCACCAGAAATGACTGACCCAAACTAATATCAGCTAGCAGGTGGATGAGATCACACACGGCTGATTGTTTAATAAATCTCAGTTTAACTGTAAAATGTAGATCATTGGCTAAAACGTGTAGGCTTGCAGCAATTCCCAGATTTGCACCCACTGCGATTGGAAGATAGACATTTGAAACATTGTTTTCTTGTGGCTTCATGTACCACAACAATCGAACATGGTGATCTTTGTGCACTGGTCATATCTATAGTTTATCCGCTCTAGAGAGATCGCTTGAAATACCTTTTATGAGAGGTTGCCTCAAGAAATGAGAATGTTAGATCTTTTATACACGTTACAGATGATCACGGTATAAAACCTCAATTAATTTGATAATCAGTTTGGTCAGGAATCTGCTTGGTAGTACAGTACAAGATAGGTCATCCTGAGGTTTGTGGAGAGAGTATTTTAAGCTGGACAGATACCCGGAATAGATCCTGTTAAGTCCATGGGTTTTCTTTCAGTAACTGGTGAATATTACTGGGTCGGAGTGAAGTGGTCTTCGCTTGAACCATGGTTTCCTTTGGGAGGCCTAGAGAGAGGTCCATAGAGAGACTAACAATGCCCTTTTCAAACTCAGCTTACTGAACTTGTGTCTTACTAGCATATGGTCACCAGTGAACCTATCCTAAGAATTCTTGATAAGGGGCAGAGATATAAGAAATACCTTCCACTAGAAGTTTTGTACTGTATTTGAAGTGCTGAAAAGCGGGGAATCTCTGTATGGCTCATTAATCTTCACTGAAAATTCTCGATAGTTTGTAGCTCACGAAACTCCGGGGAGTCTCAGACTCTGGATCAATTAACCATCCGACCACGAGCGACTGCCCAGAGGGTGCGTGACTCGCACTATGGCCGGATGTGTCGCCACTCATTCTTCAGTCACCGAATCATCGAGCGATCACTTATGGATTGGCTGATCCAGTGACTTCTCAATGGCGCTTTGGATTGGACTTGGTGTACCCAGCAAACAATTAGTGCTCTCTGTCAACCAACTGTATGTTTTGTGTCAACGAGGAGGACTAAGAGAGTAAGCTGAATTCGGCTTCTTCTTCCCAGTGTCAGGCGCTTACAACCGGACGAGTGTCAGAACTGGTAGCAGATGTGTATCTAAACTGATAATTAATCGTTTCGCACATAGAGAGGTGGATTTGAGGCATATTCGATGTGAATTTTGCGGCCAGTCAGCATGCCAGTGGTTTTGTAACTCCAGGATGAAATCAGCACTTGTTTTAGTTAGACTGTTTCTGTTTTCTGTGTTCCAGTTCTTTTCAGTCAATTGCCTGTTACACGTTGATCGGGGTAACCATTTCGTCCTGTAATATTTCTGATAACACCCCACTCATATTCCAAGGTGTCCACATAGGATAATTTCCGCCCTGCTACAGAAAATTTGCAGCAAAATTGTAGTTCTTTCTATTTACGTACTTTTGTTCATAGCATGAATAGCCGATCGACCGGTAGTAATTTAATTTGCTTGAAACATTCCCGGCCCGGAGGCTGGGTGATGCGTGTTCCTGACGATGTCAACAGGACAGGACACTTAGGACATTCCATCAACCTAAACCTTTCCGGCCTCTGAGGAACGGCAGCAAGTGTGTACCGCACCGGATATCTGCCATTTACTGACCCGACTAAAGTTAATTGACACAATTCTCACCGAAATTATAATCAAGGGAAAAAACGTCATTAAAGTTGTCATGCGGGATCAGAAGGAGAGGACACATGCCATCGGTGAAATATAGTCTCTCGCCTACGATGTTTTTCGACTGAACGTGCTACACAAAGGCTGCCTCACGTTTCAGCTGGCGGTGACAGATAGTAGGCATAAACACCAACAATCAGGGTGGGCAAGTATAAACACGTTAAGCAAAAAATGAAGTGATAGTTAGCAATTAGGGGCTGCCGGTGAATAGTGGGAGTAGACGTGAATTGCCAAAGAGTCCGAGAAATTTCCAACAAGCGCTAGTACGGTGCCAGTAATCCCATACAATCATTTCCCTGTTTGATCTCCCTCACAGTGATTGTCTCCTCTCTTCAGGAGATGAGTGGAAGCGTGTCACCTGGAGGATTGACTCAGCCTTCGTCGTCACTGGGAGTACCAAAAAAATATCATCCTGTTTGCCTGAAAGTAGTTTCCTGATTGAAATGCCACTCTTTTCGCAACTACAAATGATAAGGTTTGATCGATATTGAGCCATTTTGAAAAGCGTTCGAGCTAGATCTAGCGTACCACGGGTAACAATCGCCTTCTTCCCATACTTTTGGACTTCAAAACAAACATTCTCACATGAAATTGAGCAAATAATCCAAATTTTAGGAGTGCCGGAAATTGATCCTTTGAGTTTATAGAAAACAGCCCCACTTTATTATGGCTATCTCACGTAGTGGAAGCAAGCTAAAGTCTAATGTCTACTGTGTGCCATCCTATGAATGTGGGACTTTGAACCGTGTGGAACGAGGGTTCACACCAGGGGTAGATGTGATCAGCCAATATGAAAACACTGCCGGCGTAAGCGGAGAGCTTTTCTCCGTAAAGTCGTTGACTGGCAAACACCAACTAAGCGGTCACAAACTAGTAGACAGGAAATTAAATGTCTAATTTGCACATAGTTTTTAAAAACTGAATATTCTGACGCGTATTCTTGAACTTTCATGAATATATTGTAAATGCACACTGAAAAGCAGTTCCACAAGTTCCGTCTTCACCTGACATGTTCACAGACTACTCGCATGTCTCATCAGTAGTATGCGCCGCTACACCGGCATCACAAGGACATTTAATCCTGGAAAGTTTTTTCAGGTTCAAGTCCATCACTACCACTTTCTAGTACAGGCAACCCAACGCTAACATTCTTCTTGTTACTGTAAACAATTATGCGGAACGACATCAGTGGCACGTTAAGTCTCAAGATATGGGCTGATGGGTATGTCCGCTGTTCACTATGATATCTTCAAATATTAGTATAAGTGAGTTAGTTGTTGTGAGCTTTTTGAAGTATTCCTTACCAGTCAGGGGACGTACATCTTTTCAGCTCACAGGACTGTTCCAAAACACTGCTGTGTGAAAGATTCAATTTCGGACATTGGTAGTGTAGAACTTTACAGGTGTATTACGTCCGGAAATTAATTGGACATAATGTTGGCATTGTTTGGCAGCCAAAACGTGGATTATTCCATCAAACCGTGATCGCTGAACTGATTCGAGGAATCAGACAACGACAAGGAGCAATAGGTTTATGTGATGCTCTAGAAAACAAATCATATATTCGACAACTATACTCATATGCGAACCAATTTGATTTTCCCGGAAGACTTAAGTGAATCCCTCGTTTTCGATGTTCTCCAACTGAATGTGCTGCACATAGGCCGCCTCATGTTTCAGTTGGTACGATATTCGAGATATCGCAGTATATTTTCATACACGAGACTTCTCACAAAGTTGATGAAAACTCTTCCACAGCCCATGACTGGTTTCGCCCTTCTTGGGGATCATCTGGTCGGTGCAGTCCCCGAGATTCCGTCAAACTCATGTTCTACTTGAACTCAGTTGGACTGCAGCAGTTTTGTACGGTGAAATAAAAATTTATCTGATCAGGCATTTTGATAAGTCATTCTCCACTGAGGAACCACCGCGAATTTACTAACTCACCATGATGTTCACTCACTCTTTCAAACGCAGACATTTCTCACGCGCCACCTAGCTGTTTTCAGGTGAGCTGTGCAACCCAGTCAAGTCACTGACATACGTGATATATGTACCTCGCTGCCGATGGCTATTGGTTGGATAAGTTAAAGTTCACAACACCAAATCGAGAAAACCTAGAAAGTTAGCATCATGACTACAACCAGTNCACAGACTACTCGCATGTCTCATCAGTAGTATGCGCCGCTACACCGGCATCACAAGGACATTTAATCCTGGAAAGTTTTTTCAGGTTCAAGTCCATCACTACCACTTTCTAGTACAGGCAACCCAACGCTAACATTCTTCTTGTTACTGTAAACAATTATGCGGAACGACATCAGTGGCACGTTAAGTCTCAAGATATGGTCTGATGGGTATGTCCGCTGTTCACTATGATATCTTCAAATATTAGTATAAGTGAGTTAGTTGTTGTGAGCTTTTTGAAGTATTCCTTACCAATCAGGGGACGTACATCTTTTCGGCTCACAGGACTGTTCCAAAACACTGTTGTGTGAAAGATTCAATGTCGGACATTGGTAGTGTAGAACTTTACAGGTGTATTACGTCCGGAAATTAATTGGACATAATGTTGGCATTGTTTAGCAGCCAAAACGTGGATTATTCCATCAAACCGTGATCGCTGAACTGATTCGAGGAATCAGACAACGACAAGGAGCAATAGGTGTATGTGATGCTCTAGAAAACAAATTCTATATTCGACAACTATACTCATATGCGAACCAATTTGATTTTCCCGGAAGACTTAAGTGAATCTCTGGTTTTCGATGTTCTCCAACTGAATGTGCTGCACATAGGCCGCCTCATGTTTCAGTTGGTACGATATTCGAGATATCGCAGTATATTTTCATACACGAGACTTCTCACAAAGTTGATGAAAACTCTTCCACAGCCCATGACTGGTTTCGCCCTTCTTGGGGATCATCTGGTCGGTGCAGTCCCCGAGATTCCGTCAAACTCATGTTCTACTTGAACTCAGTTGGACTGCAGCAGTTTTGTACGGTGACATAAAAATTTATCTGATCAGGCATTTTGATAAGTCATTCTCCACTGAGGAACCACCGCGACTTTACCAACTCACCATGATGTTCACTCAATCTTTCAAACGCAGACATTTCTCACGCGCCACCTAGCTGTTTTCAGGTGAGCTGTGCAACCCAGTCAAGTGAGACCGAATCTGCTGACATACGTGATATATGTACCTCGCTGCCGATGGCTATTGGTTGGATAAGTTAAAGTTCACAACACCAAATCGAGAAAACCTAGAAAGTTAGCATCATGACTACAACCAGTTAAACTTTTCGGTCGCTACTTCAGCGGATCAAATTCGAGATGTTGTCTAATGTCCACGCACCGCGTGTGTGAGAATCAAGAGCGACTGAACTGCGACGTCTATTCGATAACGTGACATGAGTGCAAGTCAGATCGTGACGGGTTAAAACGACACGAACGTGTTTTTATTCGTACGCATGAGGCAACGCCACAAGTCATGTGTGTCTTTGGGAAGAATTTGCAATTACTGGTGAGGGAGTATAACGAGTAGTTAATTTGAGTTCAATGCAATGGCGAAAGACAGTGAGTGGTGAGCAGTGTTCTGGCTGTGGTCAGAATGACCCATCAAGGATGCGTACCAGCAGAAGGCACAACGCGGATGTTTTCTACGTGGAGTTTTCACGGATCGTGAAAAGAGTAGCTGATCTGGGTTGGAGCAATGGGTTGGGCGCAACATGGACCTACTTTGTTCCGTTGTAGTTTGAACTTGCAAATTAACTCTCGCTTCGAAGAGTCTTCAGACAAAGGGCGTAGACACACAAACAGAAGTCGGTACAAATCTCACAAGTTAGCCACCTTCATGCGCGGACAAGTTGATGAGTGGTCCATATGCACTTTTTAGCGATTAGTGAAGCCTGTCGGTTCATTTATGTTGATGTAGGCTATGGGTTTACTGGCCTATTAGTTCGAAATGGACACAGCCGTAAAGGCCACTTCTGATTGGTCCTGACTGATGCTAAGCTCTAGTCCGCGAAGTCTGATTGAAAGTCGTCTTTTCTCGCACAATAGTGGTCTACCAGTTTACCGTGATTAGTTGAAACAGAGCTTAGGCCCTCGTCTTCATTACAATATCGTTGGCGTGCTCTTGTTGGACGCGGGCAAAGACGGAGATGTTTCTGCAGATTTTTCAGAATAGGCGTGCGTGACGCAACGTCGACCGACGTTGGATGTGTCAACGTTGTGCGCAGCATCTAATACACTGGGTTATTTTTTATAGCGTGGCACAAGATATTTTAGTGATCGCGTAATTCCATTCCTGACGTACATATCCTTTTCCATGGTGTTTATGGAGGTGAGCAAGACTGCTTCGATGTTCACGCCCTAGCAGTCAGAGGATCATTGTTGTCTGTGCACCTCTTCCATCCTATTTCTGAGATCGAAACAAAATTTTCAACTGATGGAACCAGAACATAAGCGCTCACGCAGTAAATCATTTCCCAAGATCTAGTGTTGATACTAGGACAAACAATTGATCAAACTGGATTACTGAACAAAGGAATCTACAAAAGCAATGTATTCGTCCACAGGACATTGCTCGGCTTGGATCTTCGCATGATGCAATGGTATTGACTAAATGTGGTTTAACGCTGGTTCGAGAAAGACAACCGTACTACGGTCAGCGGAGGTCAAACGTGATCAGATTACCTATCGGTCAACTGAGAGCAAACAAATATACGTGTATTCAATTGGGTACATGGTACTCATGATCATTATCACATTATAGAAATCCGAATCACATGGTGAATCAGTATAGTCCAACTTGGGTTAGAGTTTGAATTCGACAGTGAGTCGGTACTTGAATAAAATCTGTTTCTCCATTCACCATTAGTTGGTTTCATCAGTCTTAGTAACAGGTCAAACACGTGACCTACTAAACATGTGATTTACTCTGAAAAAAATTTGAGTAGCGTTCCATCCGGATCCATAACCGACTTCAAACTCCTGGGAATAAACGAAAGCCTGAGCAGAAGTACCAAAAAGCAAAATTATTGAGTGGCGATACCCCTGTTAGTGCTCTAGTTTTGACGTAATTAAGTTTATTACCAGAAGGTAACAAGCACTAACAAATGTCTATCTTGCTAGAATGTGATGAATACAATAGTTGGGTGCATTTGATAAAAATAGATACAATGCGAAAAGTGGAATAAACCGAAAAGTTGACCTATCGTTTGAAGACACTTGTTGAGAGTTCCTGAGTGAAGTTCCGGACGCGGGACTTGTCTTCTCTGCAATATAGCTGCTACACGTGTCCTGTGCTCGCGAATGTGTGTGTTGAGTCTAGTTGTATGCCTATTTATTGTGTGCACTGTGAAGAGAGGTGGGTCTCCTCGTGTTTGATGCTTACACGAACATGAATACAACTTGACCTGATGTGTTAAAGTTCATAAGCCTGGCGGGTTATGCAAGTGTTAGGCACGTAAACAAAAATGGATGAGTGTACATGTTGTCGGCCAAGGTTGCAAGTGGGACAGGAATTGTCACGTCGGTTGAGTGTTTGTGACGCGTGATCTGATGAATGACCTCTACACCTCTCAAGGGCTGGTGCCTTAGAGGGAGCTAACTGTATTCCAAATCCTTTGTCCGTTTCAGTGTCATTATTTACCCTGGTTCACCTTACATCATATACACAACCGAAATTATCCTGGATACACCCTCAATTTCTTTCAGTAGATAAAAAGTGCTCTCAACGTTCACAGATTCTTGTTCCATACGGTCACACTAGATGTATGCAGTTAATCGGATGTCGTCTGAATTAGAGCAGCAGGTCTATAGACTCTCATATGTAAGTGGATGCAAACAACTTTGGACAGAGTCCACTCCTTGGATCACTCCAATTACCCCTTGGATCCCGAATGCCTTGTAAACAGTAACCCAATTTTCCGGTTGGTTAGATCGTCACTATTTATAACGGCAGAAGAGATCATTCCTAGTGTTGAGTCTGTGTCTCAGAAGCTTCCTTCAATGAAAGCGGAGAACTTATGAGTACAGTTAGTCACAGTCCTGAAGTCCCTGCAACCAGGGGTTCCAAACATTTTCACCAGCAGAGCAAAGAGCCTTAAACACATTAGAACATGTAGACAGTAGTAATTACACAAGCAGACAAAAGTAAGGCCACGGTCGCAGTCACAGTGATTATCTGCAGAATGTTAGACAACACGTGGCTGATGGACCTTACCGACAAATTAGTAACGGGACGATTACGTCACTAATGAATAGGAGTAAGGTTGAAGTTGGGAAGTATCTAAGATTGGTGCTAAAACAATCTTGGCAAGGCAAGTGCTATCGATTGTACCCAAAAAGTGCAATCGAACCGCGACTTTACAGGTTACCAAAAATTCACAGGGAGGGTCTCCCCATAAGACAAAGTGGATGGCATGGGTTCACCACTACATGAGCTGACCAGATTTCTAGCGGGTATTCTTAAACCACTTGCCGGCAGGTAACCCACACACATCCTAAGTTAGTGTGTATGGCTTTTCTAAAAAAGTAGCTGGGTTTCAGTTAGAGCTAGACGAAGTTCTGGTTAGCTTTGATGTCAACTCCATCTACACCAACGTCCCTAAAACGGACTCTGTGGAAGTAGCGAGAAGGATTCTATTGACAAAAACAACGCTGCAAGAACGGACACAACTCTCCATAAGTGAAATAGTTGAAGACCTAAAAGTATGCCTAAACCTCGAGCCATTTCCTTAAAACTCAGTTATGTATATATTATATACAAGGTCTATCGATATGATCAACAATATCTCCGATATTGGCTAACACGTAAATGGAAGATATTAGGCAGAAAGCTTTAAACGAATTCGAGTGTCCGCCAAGGGCTTTCTGGCATTACATAGATGACAAGTTCTTTGTGATGTAAAGGGATAAGGTAAACGAAGTATTTCGATATCTTAAGACGTTGCAGCCCCACATCAAGTTTAGCATGGAGCTAGAGTTCACATCGGGTACACTACCTTTCCCTGACTGCGTGACACACAAAAGTGGTGAAAAATTGAGGACCGCCATTTACCGGGAATCATTAGATAGTGCTACGTTTCTAAACTACTCCTCAGCACCCCCGAAAGCAGTATATGCTAGTATAGTTTCAACGATGTTTAGGAGGGTGATAGCACTGTGCACAGAGGAACTCGCCCGAAGAACAGCACAACTTGAGTTAAAAAGGCGCCTTCAAGATAGCGGATACCCAGTGAGTTTTATTAGAGCACAACTTGAGTTAAAAAGATAGCGGATACCCAGTGAGTTTTATTAAGCGGTAACTAAGACGGGTATTGATGCCAACCCCAAAGGCCCAACAATTAGTGAATCGGAACAGCAGCCATTCCTTACAAAACAGGGACATTTGAAGTCATTAGAAGGGCACTGAATAGAGCTAACATTGGAGTAGTATTCCAGAAGGGAAAGACTTTACTCTCGGTGTTGGTGCCGTTGAAGGATCGCCTTCCAGTTGATAGAACTAGGAACTGTGTATACAAAATAAAACGTAACGACTGTACGAAGGTTTTTATAGGTCAGACAGCCAGGGAATTGCACACCAGAATCGGTTAGCATAAACGTTCCATTAACAGACCACCGAGAAACGTGGACGAAAATCAAGCGCTAGTCAAAGATTCGGCAATTGCAGGCCATTCACTAGACGTGGCACAGGATGGATTTGGAAAATATGGACATGGATTCACACCACAGCGACTGGTGTCCGAGGCAATGGGAATCCCCAAGAATCCCAGCGTGAATAGAACAGAGGGCGTAGAACTGGCAAGCGTGAGGAGAGTGGTTTCAGATAAGCCAAAATGACATGAGACGGTGTGCAGTTGTCAGCTGAATGATCTGGGTCTACAAGTGCAAAATCCAAGCAGACTTAGATCCAGTCCATCCATCCCCTACCTTAAACTAATTGTTTCGGCACCTCTCGATGAACACAGTCGAGAAAAATCTGTGAATGACTCCTAAAGGAAAAGCTAGGCCAGAAAATCCGGGTTCAACATGAGGACAACTCCCCTCTAACCAATCTGTCGTAAATTCTAGTCATTCTTACCAACCAACAAACATGAACATCGGACCGACACCCAGCACTGATCAAGTCGGCTAGTCATGAGAAACCTCACGGATTGGTTCCATGATCGCCTTAAAACTCGATCAGCCTGCTTACTCACTTGTATCAAAAGCGAAACTTCGCCCAGCAATAAATCCACAGATTGTTTACCAAGCCCCTCTGAAACGATGACTACCCAATCTGTCCCAAACATTTTCCAGTTGACTGATAAACCAAACTGGTTTGCAAAAAAATTGGTTTTGTGAGAGACTCACCTGGAACCTAGCTGGATCCCTATGTTTTAATGTTTCCAGGCAACTGAATGTGCTACACCAGACCGCCTCATGTTTCAGTTGCTACGATATTCGAGATATCGCGATACAGTATATATTCGTAATGCACTACTCATAAGGTTGCTGAAATTTCTTCGACACCCCACGACAAGTTTCACTCTTCTTGGGGCTTCTCAGGTGAACGCAGTTCCTGAGTTTTCGTCAACCTCATGTACTACTTGAAGCCAAATTGCACGAAATTGGCGAAATACACTCATTTGCAAACTACTTTGGTTCTGCGAGCGACTCATCTGGAACTCAGCTGAATCTCTGGTTTGTGATGTCAATTGAATGTGTTGCACTGTTTGTACTGGAATGCATCCACCCGTTTGATTGTCGGGATCTTCTGGCAATGGTAAGGTGGGTAGATACCGATTCTTTTTGGAGGTTCAGTCCTGCAGGTAGACTTATGCTGCAAACGCCGAGAAGTAATGTTTGGCTACCCGATCACTTTCGGGCATAACCAGCGATGCATATCTCACGAAGCTCCAGGAAAATTTAAAACCGAAGTTTTTGTTTAGTACCTGAGCTCCACATGCCTCGGTATTGGAGGGCTGATAGGTGGTGTGGTTGATTCAGACAGGATGTAGAGCCATCCACATTTCGGCCGCACATTTCACATCAAGTGGTTATGCGTTCAATGTCACTTTGGCGTTCTCTTTTGGCTGCTAGCTTTCTACGCCTATTTACACCCGGGGAGCTCAGTTCAGTCGGGCCAATCCACTAGGAGACTTACAGCCATCATTGCGCCGGGAAGGATTTCAGTGGATTTCTGTGGAGCAAGCGCGAGGGAATAAGACCACTGGGCCATCAGTTAGCCAGTGTAATTCCCACTTGAACTTCG
>NW_008752001.1:50977-65612 GCF_000715545.1 Opisthorchis viverrini | reverse complement strand
TCAAACGGAATAACCGAAACCCAGTAAAACAACACCCTTTTAAAAAAACTGGTGGAAATGAATGCAGTCTAATGGAAATTTAGATTCCTTGGTAAAATCCTTTGAAACGAATGTCCGAGGCGCGCATCTTCTATCAACTGGTCTATGGCCAGCTGAATAATGGAGCTAAAAATTTCCGAAATTTCGCCTCTGAGACAACTTTCACCTAGGTTTGGAAAACTTATCTGAGACGCGACGGAAGACCACAAGACGCGTGGGCCAATCAGAGGTGGTCCAATCACTTCACTGAAGCCACGAACACATGGACTGGCGCAGGTTGCGCGTGAATCTTAGTTAAATAGGCTTTGTGAAACATTAGCGTACGTGCTTGTCCACCCGTAACCATCGGGAACTGAGCGACGTTTATCCTGTTCTTTAATGGCTGCCCCGTCCGAAGATGACATCCTAGGGATGGCAAAATCATTGGCCGCAAACTTACATCTCCAGTGTTACTTGCCATTTGCAAGTAAAGCTTGAAGGATATAACAGATGACACCAATGATTCATGATAAGTATATATATATATATATAACCATTTTAACCGTAGAATGCTATGGAGTAAAACGTAGGCCATATGAGGTGGCCAGATTTCTAGCAGGTATCCCCACCACTTGCCGGCAAGTCAGCCACACACATTCAAGATTCGTATGACTTTGCTAAAAAAGTAGTTAAGTTTCAGTTAGAGCTAGACGAAGTTCTGGTTAGCTTTGATGTCAACTCCATCTACACCAACGTCCCTAAAACGGACTCTGTGGAAGTAGCGAGAAGGATTCTATTGACAAAAACAACGCTGCAAGAACGGACACAACTCTCCATAAGTGAAATAGTTGAAGACCTAAAAGTATGCCTAAACCTCGAGCCATTTCCTTAAAACTCAGTTATGTATATATTATATACAAGGTCTATCGATATGATCAACAATATCTCCGATATTGGCTAACACGTAAATGGAAGATATTAGGCAGAAAGCTTTAAACGAATTCGAGTGTCCGCCAAGGGCTTTCTGGCATTACATAGATGACAAGTTCTTTGTGATGTAAAGGGATAAGGTAAACGAAGTATTTCGATATCTTAAGACGTTGCAGCCCCACATCAAGTTTAGCATGGAGCTAGAGTTCACATCGGGTACACTACCTTTCCCTGACTGCGTGACACACAAAAGTGGTGAAAAATTGAGGACCGCCATTTACCGGGAATCATTAGATAGTGCTACGTTTCTAAACTACTCCTCAGCACCCCCGAAAGCAGTATATGCTAGTATAGTTTCAACGATGTTTAGGAGGGTGATAGCACTGTGCACAGAGGAACTCGCCCGAAGAAGAGCACAACTTGAGTTAAAAAGATAGCGGATACCCAGTGAGTTTTATTAAGCGGTAACTAAGACGGGTATTGATGCCAACCCCAAAGGCCCAACAATTAGTGAATCGGAACAGCAGCCATTCCTTACAAAACAGGGACATTTGAAGTCATTAGAAGGGCACTGAATAGAGCTAACATTGGAGTAGTATTCCAGAAGGGAAAGACTTTACTCTCGGTGTTGGTGCCGTTGAAGGATCGCCTTCCAGTTGATAGAACTAGGAACTGTGTATACAAAATAAAACGTAGCGACTGTACAAAGGTTTTTATAGGTCAGACAGCCATGGAATTGCACACCAGAATCGGTTAGCATAAACGTTCCATTAACAGACCACCGAGAAACGTGGACGAAAATCAAGCGCTAGTCAAAGATTCGGCAATTGCAGGCCATTCACTAGACGTGGCACAGGATGGATTTGGAAAATATGGACATGGATTCACACCACAGCGACTGGTGTCCGAGGCAATGGGAATCCCCAAGAATCCCAGCGTGAATAGAACAGAGGGCGTAGAACTGGCAAGCGTGAGGAGAGTGGTTTCAGATAAGCCAAAATGACATGAGACGGTGTGCAGTTGTCAGCTGAATGATCTGGGTCTACAAGTGCAAAATCCAAGCAGACTTAGATCCAGTCCATCCATCCCCTACCTTAAACTAATTGTTTCGGCACCTCTCGATGAACACAGTCGAGAAAAATCTGTGAATGACTCCTAAAGGAAAAGCTAGGCCAGAAAATCCGGGTTCAACATGAGGACAACTCCCCTCTAACCAATCTGTCGTAAATTCTAGTCATTCTTACCAACCAACAAACATGAACATCGGACCGACACCCAGCACTGATCAAGTCGGCTAGTCATGAGAAACCTCACGGATTGGTTCCATGATCGCCTTAAAACTCGATCAGCCTGCTTACTCACTTGTATCAAAAGCGAAACTTCGCCCAGCAATAAATCCACAGATTGTTTACCAAGCCCCTCTGAAACGATGACTACCCAATCTGTCCCAAACATTTTCCAGTTGACTGATAAACCAAACTGGTTTGCAAAAAAATTGGTTTTGTGAGAGACTCACCTGGAACCTAGCTGGATCCCTATGTTTTAATGTTTCCAGGCAACTGAATGTGCTACACCAGACCGCCTCATGTTTCAGTTGCTACGATATTCGAGATATCGCGATACAGTATATATTCGTAATGCACTACTCATAAGGTTGCTGAAATTTCTTCGACACCCCACGACAAGTTTCACTCTTCTTGGGGCTTCTCAGGTGAACGCAGTTCCTGAGTTTTCGTCAACCTCATGTACTACTTGAAGCCAAATTGCACGAAATTGGCGAAATACACTCATTTGCAAACTACTTTGGTTCTGCGAGCAACTCATCTGGAACCCAGCTGAATCTCTGGTTTGTGATGTCAACTGAATGTGCTGCACTGTTTGTACTGGAATGCATCCACCCGGTTGATTGTCGGGATCTTCTGGCAATGGTAAGGTGGGTAGATACCGATTCTTTTTGGAGGTTCAGTCCTGCAGGTAGACTTATGCTGCAAACGCCGAGAAGTAATGTTTGGCTACCCGATCACTTTCGGGCATAACCAGCGATGCATATCTCACGAAGCTCCAGGAAAATTTAAAACCGAAGTTTTTGTTTAGTACCTGAGCTCCACATGCCTCGGTATTGGAGGGCTGATAGGTGGTGTGGTTGATTCAGACAGGATGTAGAGCCATCCACATTTCGGCCGTACATTTCACATCACGTGGTTATGCGTTCAATGTCACTTTGGCGTTCTCTTTTGGCTGCTAGCTTTCTACGCCTATTTACACCCGGGGAGCTCAGTTCAGTCGGGCCAATCCACTAGGAGACTTACAGCCATCATTGCGCCGGGAAGGATTTCAGTGGATTTCTGTGGAGCAAGCGCGAGGGAATAAGACCACTGGGCCATCAGTTAGCCAGTGTAATTCCCACTTGAACTTCGTGTGCTTACCGAGTGAATCGGATGCTTTCAATCTGATAGACGACAGAGCATGACGTTCATGTTTCCAGAAAGCAAGAAATTATGAACGGCGTCCCAGTGAAGAAAATATTTCTTGTCCACCGGAATACGTTTTCTTCTTGGAACCATCGTAAATTTTGAGGGGAAAGAGCACGCCAGGACCTGACAGTACTTTTATTAGCATTCAGGACGAGCAACCTTTATTCTGTTCTCCCGGTGAACATTTCTGTTGAGAACTGATGGTTAACTTGGAAAATAGCAATGTCCAAATCAGCTATGTGGTGCACATTGTACAGAAAGCATAATTTCTCCATTTACTTTGATTTTACACTCCGAACCCTGGTAAAAACTTTGCTGTCTGATGTGTGGTGACGGTATGGTTAGACCCCAATATAGCGGTACCCTTTCAGAAAATATTGAACAGACCTGTCACTACAATAAGCCGTTTCTTCTTTGAAAATGCTCACCCATAGTAAAACTCACAAATAGGGAAAACCCTTATTGCGCCAAGAGAATCCTTAGGAATGCTAACATTCGTTATAAGAACGTGGTCGCCAAACTAAACTTCTGGAAAGTGTGAAAACTCCACCTCGCTGTGGTGAGATCTGCCAGAATCCCCACTCACTCACTCATCAGACGTAAACCTTGTTGTATTGTCAGTCTAGTGACCCATTTGAACATACTTAATTCCCAGAAAATTCGCTGCTCCCAAAATATTTCAGTGTGTTTGGACTCAGGCGCATAGACGTGCAGTCACACTGCAGAGACGTGTACAGGTAGGAGACATCATCAGATCCCGCAGTCCAAACGTTTGTGATGTGGTCGGCACAATCACCTAGCTGGCAACACCATCATTACACTTCTGTTGCCCCGTCTATTGTTTTTGTTGAAACATTTTTTGTATCTTGTAGAACACCTGCTTTTCTGTGATGGCTACGCTTGCAACGTAGAGCTGGCCCAAAATTGAGCATGCCTTTGGAAATTAGGGACAGTCATTCGTTTCACATTACCTCTTTAGGAGTATTCCGTGGAATGACAGCAAAGCAATGACGTTGTTGTGTCTCTTAAGTAACGGTCACTTGCTATGGTTCATTCGTCAAAAGAGCCTACTATTGTAAGCCAAGCGAAATCGATTCTCGTGCTACTATGAGAATTAGAACATCTATTCGATTGTTTATTTTACTTGGTTTGCTCATTGAAGGTCCACTGCGAGCTTATCAAATCGGACAGCATGTGTCTTTAACTGCGGGTATCGTGCAATGGCCATACATTTGTCATGTAGTTTGTTGCCCACACGAAAGACAGCCTGGCAGTACATGACCTTTGAAGGGCGTTGCTTAAAAGGATATCTGATTATAGAACTTGAGCCCATTTGGTCAACTTATCCAAGTTGAGATAGTGCCATTGTTCAGAGAATGAATAAATAAGGCTTTAAAGTGCAGCAACGACACAGTTGTCATCTGTTGGGTGTCTCGCTACGACGTGACATCAAGTAGAAAGGTTCATCTAGGCTACGAGACGCGGAAACTCAGATTGTGACGATCGATTGAGCCGTATGGTGAGCACACACTGCTATGCTTCACTACCCGTAGTTTAACGGCACAACAGATTTGACATGACAAAGTTGCAGAAAACCTTCAGCTCAAATCCCTTCGAACCACGCAGCCCGTCACGATATGCTTACAACTGGTGAATGGTCCACGTTCACATTCCAGGTGGACAGCATAGATTACAGCGGAGAATCAATAAAATCCCAACATAAATTCTGAGTTCGTGGCCCAGCGTCTTCAAGATCTCTGTGCTAGTTATAATACTACCAATTTACTACTAACCCGATGGCTTACCTATTCTTCACATACAAACCACCCACTTCATCGTTATCCGTGTACCTGGATTCAAGTAAGGGACCTATGGCAAACACCTTTATTCGAGAGGTAAAACGTACTTTCATTTATGTTATTCCAGCCGGAAAATTGGCTGGGGTTTAATTCGTCCTTTAATTATAACTTTTTTACTGACGTCAACAACCACCGGTTAATCGCGGTCACGAACACTTCTTCCGTTGATGCGATTTTCGTTGCAGTCAATCGACGTGTTTACGACCGCACGGACACGAACACTTCTTTCGTTGATACATATGAGTAAAATCGTGCGATTTTGGTTGCAGTCAATCGACGTGTTTACGACCGCATCCGCTTACTCTTCTGGGGTGTGTCGGTGCTCAGGAAGACTGTTCCTTCTGTTCCAGCCTGACTAGGAGTTGTAATACGCACAACTTTGACTACATGCGACCATTTGCTCCACAGATCTCTCTACACTACCATTTATGACTTTACCACTCTCCACTCTGCCCTGGCCTAAAGGCAGACTGATAGTAATCCTTTTAGGCTGCTGAGAATTCCCCGGAATCACTTTACTTCATGGCCGGGCGGAGAGACAGACTTGCTAATGAGGTAATTCTCCCCTACGACTAAGGCGCTAGCTCTACCTCAGGTGACACAGTGAGCTCCCATCCAGTAAACTCAAGCCCCTCTGATATAGCCGTGGTTAGACACCACAAAAAGATCACATTCTTCGTCAACTTCGCGTTCAAAACAAAACGTACATGCACTTGTCACCTGGTTGACAACTTTTTATTGGATATCAAGTCTCAATTCAATGGTAGTCGTAGTGTTTATCAGTTGTGATATCCAACAACATGCACAGACAGGAGAGACGTTTTTGTTACAACGTACCGTGGACAAACGAAAATGGATAAGTTTATCGGTAGACACAAAGAAGTGTTGTTGGTATGATGCAGTTTGCTATCCCATTTGATTAGTTTCGCGGAATATCTGTACGTTCGAACCACTGCTGCGTTTCGGACAAAACCACCTATTCTCTGCATAGGTGGATATCCATGTAGTTGTTCCACAGCACGTTACACTCTCAGTTGACAGCTGGTCAGTAAATCATCTCCACATGTTTTGAAACTTAACTGGTATGCGGTGTGTTCTGAAGACCTCTCCACAACGGGTAGATGAGGTTGTATGGATAGACTGAAGCAGGAACACATACAGACCAAGATGTTGCGAACTCAGTAACGGACAGTAAGTGAGGAATGGTTGTAGAGTCAAGTAGTATGTGTTGTTTTGGCTACATTATGCGGGCGAAGTTGGTGCGGATGTTGAAGGCAAGGGACCGAGGCTAGTTCCGGAGAGAAAATCTCCCAAAGGTGAACCTGTCTGACTCTTTCCTCTCTTTGTTCGATGTCGTTTTGGTCGGGATGTATCTATGGTATCAAGGCTATTCATCAGTGTGTAGTTTTTAATTTCGTTAGCACCTGACTCAGTAAGTAAGGTTTCTGATCCTAGAGCTGGGAGTGGCTGTTGTCCCAGATCGAGTATGTCAACATGGCTTCCTTTTCGACTTTTCCGGAAAAGTCTTCGCGATTCTGTTCCATGTCGACTGGCATTCTTCGGCTCCAAAGCACGCAGCTGTCTGACTGGGATGATGGGTGTTGGGGGAGTTAGGCCGGGTTCACCCAGGGATGAGTCCGGAACCAGGAGAGAAGCAAATGAGGAAACACTGGTCACGGCATCATTATTTAAATCTTCGTGATCTACATTTCCGGCTGAGTTGGAAGACTCTATTTCTCTTACGGATTTCGTCACTGGCTCGGTACTGATGCTGGTTTTTGAAGAACGATGCAGCGCCGCTTCAAGAATGTCTTTTGTTCGACCCAAGAGACGAGATTTCAAGTTGCCCGTACGAGGCATATGTTGTTCACCACTGTCCCCGGCAGCCGTAGAGGCGGAAGTGGATCTGAGCTCTTCAAGATTAGGGATTTTTTCGGGCGTTAGGGGCTTTCTTTCGTGCTTGCGGCGGTGAGTAGTTTCTGCTTCTCGATTTCTGTGCTCGTCAACAGTACTCTTAGGACGATGTCTCTTCGTATTTACAAGCCTTTCTGGTCGCTCCACACTAGTAGCTCTTCGCCTCATCTTAGTCTTGGAGATCCTGATGGGCGAGTTATTATCCCTTTCTTCCCCTTTTTGTGGTTTACTTCTTGGACGAGACTTTGCACGGCGGACCCGGTTCTTTGGTATAGGGGTGGTTGTTTCAGATCTGGTTTCAGTTGCTGTTAATTTATCCCCTGTGTCTCCAACCGAACTGACTAAACCAGAACTTTCAGATACATTATTACGGTTGGCAGACCGGGAACCTTCTCTGGCGCGGCTTTTTACCACCGATATTTTCGATCTGACCTCTTTCAACAAGGCATCGAGCTCCTCCTGGTCTACCTTTTTCTTGTTTAACACCTTATTCTCCACCACTCGTGCGGGCGCATCACTTGCGACGCTTATAGCTTTGTTATTGTTCATTTCATCCATTGGGTTGTCCAAAACAGACGGTGTTGCTAGATCCCGTCCGCGTCGACCAGGTCGAACGGGAGTGACGGCGTCTCTCTGGGTGTCACGGTCAAATCCTTCACGAGTCTGCGAGCGATGTCGGACTGGTGATATAGTACTAAATTCCTGATTATCTTCAGCGTTATTCTGGGCTGTTCCTTTTGGAGTTCCAGGCTTTTTGTTGCCCGTTAGATTGCCACCACCCTCGGCAAGTTCAAAGAAGTGCCGGCTGTCCACAAAGCTGGGGTCTACCTTGACTAGACTACCAACCAGACGGTCGTTTTCTTCTTCCAACATATCCATATTTTGTTTCGTGGTGTGAACATCGCGAAGAATCTTATCTTTCGTCTTTTGTTGTTCATCCAGACGTTCATGAAAGCGTTGTTCAAGTGTCTTTTGCAACTCGACTTTCGACTGTAAGAATCGCACAGATTCGGCCAGTACACCGAGTACAGTTTGGGCTCTTGTGTAGATTTCTTTCAATCGGTCCCCGATGTCACCTGCTCTGCGCACCAAATCAAACTCTGGTCGCTCAGACCAGAAGAAGATCCTATCTATCAAACCAATATTCTCAGTTACCAAAGGCATACAGTAGTTGCATACTTGTCCCAAAACCAGGCTGAAGTGAAGTTGGAGATAGAACAGATCGCGATAGTAATCAAGTAATGGCTTCACCTTCGACCTCACTTCTTGGTGTATTTCAGCCATGGCTAATGCGATGTTATCGATCATGTGAGTTGGCGGACGAGTTTCGGATACACCGCCTGCTCCTGCTCCTCGTTGAGCCAGCATATTTTTCCGCATCTGAGGTGAACGAACGAGAGCCATGTGGCGTGCACTACCGCCTGTCTCCAGTGATCCAAAACCCAATCCCGCAAGGTGATCGGCCAGAAGTTCATTATGACGCAGTCGGGCATTTAATTGTGACTCGGCATCCTGCAGCTCCATTTTAAGTTCAGAAATTTCGTCTTCACCCATCTGAAGTTGTTCTTGCACAAACTCCTTTGTGATAAGTCGATTTTGTTCGTTGACCAGTCGTCGATACTCTTCCAGATGTTTGTAGCACACAAGGAATACATCTTTGGTCTGCAAGATAAGGCGTAATTCTCCCTGTATATTGTTCGGATATGTTGGCAGTTGATCGCTTATGGCGCCCAGACTCATTGTTGTATTTGTCACTGGAGTTTTCTCAGTGAAATGGACACAATTCTATTTGGTAGTATGTATCGGTTCTGATATGAATTTACAGTAATCCACTAAGGGAACATACGGAAAAATTGGTTCGTACGTGGATGCACTATATGGTTGAGCGATTCTGCCTGTACGCCTTGTTCTTAAGCCTAAAAATGGCAGTGAGTTTACCTCACTTACAAAACTAAATTTACCGCTCCAGGTCCGGTTGTAGGTAAGTAAATTTGAACGAAGGACAGTCTGTGGTTGGATCGATGCGGTAATCGATCGAGTCGAGTTGAACCGGGCAGATCGCTAATATGGGGACTCGGTAAGCGTGTTATTATCAGCTGACCAAAGCTTGACGAACCTTCGCGAGTATTTTTTTCCAATCTATCTATGATGTAAAATAAATGCTAGATAAAGAATACCATTTCTCAAGTAGATGAAGTTTCACCATCCAAAGTTTGACGCTTTGCTTTTCTAATTAGATTCTAGTAATTCGGTACAAAGGATGCTCAGTGAGGACCCAGCATGTACTACAATGCTTATAGCATGTTGGACTGGTGTATAGTCTTGATACCAAATGGTACTGCCTTCCTGTTTACGGAGGGCGCATACGCTCTTATCGTCTAAATTAGGGAGTTCAAACAAAGTACACGATGCAAACATAGTCCGTGAACACAGGAGAACTTATCTTACTGCGCGTGACACCTATGGACAAAAGGTAAGTTGTGGACATCCTCGGGGTTTTCTTTGTTCGGCCACAAATTATGGATCTAAATGTATTTTCAAAGTGAGTTCATAACAAACTTTGTTCATACGCATGGAAACGAGTTTGACACAGACCGCCTGACCAATCTTGAATTAATCGTTATTGAATGAATATGATATACCTATGCCCGTTTGCAGTGACTCGTCCCAGCACTAATGAATTTTCACTTTGTGATATATTCTGGTGTGATATTTTGGCATAGGTATATGGTCTTTTGAATAAACGGCTGGTACCCTGAAACTGACTTTTTACTGCCTATGCAGAGATTATGTGAATAGTTGGAGATGTGATTAAGTCAAGGGTGCTTCAATGGATGGCATTTGCGATGCATACAAAGTCCAGTGCCCGTGAATACATAGCATTGTTTTCTTTTGTATGTTCAACTGGACATTATCATATAGAATAAAGCAAGTAGCAGGAAGCTCCGGTAAACATTATAGTTCAATTTACTTGTGAGAAGCACCATCTTCCGCCTCAAATCTAAGGGCTTGAAGGATGGTTTCAGTATCGTAATGACGAAGCATTAATAATAACGCCATCCATTTTTATACCATTATGCTTCAGCGGGCTGGTGGCTATCAACTGACACTGGTGTGTCTAGTTTGTTGATTTCACTCCCTCAAACTTACGTTGACATCAGTGACTTGAGCGCAGTAGTACACTCGATCCCACTGAAAGTGATCCTGGCTAACTGCACCTCAGAGGTCGTTCAGCGGTCAATTCTTGGCAATAATGCGGGCCTTCCACCGTACAGAGCACCTCTGTTCTGTGCTCTATTTTGGTGTGTGCATGATATTCACTTCCTTCATGCTAATCTAAGCAGCAATACTGTTGGTTTACACAGGCCGACAGGTGATGGAACTAATGGAAATGAGTAATTTCCATTTCTTCCATCGATTGAAGGTTTCCCTTCCGGGCAAAATATACCTTTGGGGTGAGAGGTTGGGGGTCTCAAAAGGTGCCGAAATGAGACAATGTTGATTGGTGGTCCAATTCTCCCGGTGTTTGGATCAGTTGATGAGTGCTCCCTGATTTCGTCTTATTTTTTGCTTTGCAGGATTTTGATGAGACAAGCGATTGAAGTTTAGGCATGCATTTCCAACATTACTTTTCAGCTGGCACACAGCGCATGTTTGTAAAGATAGGAAAAAGCCTATGCCGAGCTAATGCATTCATGAACTGGGTGCCCAATCAAGTTTCACCTACTCCCACTTCTTCGTTTCGTCCCTGTCTTATACAGATTACGCCCACTGTTATCATAATTAGCCTCCAGACAGCCAGAGTGGGTAGTCTGAAGAATCTCTCGGGTGATAACGACTGCCATATAATATGGCACATTGGGACCTGACCTGAAACTAGGCAGACGTAGGTGGGCCAGATAAAAGCCTGGAAACTTCATTGCCTATTTCTCACCATTAAGGGAGGGGTTGAGCGATAGAAGGTTGGTCCTGATAGGCTTCCTATTGGTGATTTATAATTTACTAATGTATCCAGTTCCAAGAAGTTTACTTATTATGCAGGTGTGGAAAACGTGGAATGTTTTTATAAACTGGGTGGAAGTGAATGTTTTATGGCCATCTGTTTAGTCTCACCAATTGTGTTTTGACAAAGGGCTGGGGTCGTGTCAACTCGGTCGCTTTCACGAGAAGTCCCTTTCCGGAGAAAACGACCACAACCCAAACTGAAATAGTAAACTGGATGGTAAGTGGGTGAAGTGTCATTTTCTGGAGTAGTTTGTTGCGTCTCATTAGCAGTTCAAGATATTGTGTTAATGCCAACCAGACGTTCGCAAGCTGGTTGCCGATTTCGACGAACAAATCAACAGCCACCTGGTCGAATGACCGGTAGTGGATTGGTAAAGCTTTCATTGGCAGCATTTACTTGTGTCTTCTGAATTCGGCTCTATTACCTGATGCATCTGCATTTGAAAGCATGCCTTCAGAGATCTCGAGTGGCATTCAATTGCAAGAACGTGTGTTTATCATGTGATTACTACGGAGAAATCGGGAGCGTTTTTCGTGAAACTATAGCTTTCTCGATGTTGTATCTTTATTGGTGATGTTTCCAGTCCCTGTACGAACTTCAGCTGTTTCATTTTTGGTTTGTTTTTTTGTGGGCCGATTTTAAAAGTGATGAGAATCCTGCATCGTAGTCTCGCTATCATTGGTTCCAACTTACTTCAATACGTGGGCACTCAGAAATGATGCGATTAAAATTTGATTTTCACGGGAGACTCAACTGAATCTCTCGTTTATGATTTCCTCCAACTGATTGTGCTGCCTTTATGAAAATATATTGCGATATCTCGAATATCGTGCCAACTGAATCATGAGGCGGCCTGTGTGCAGCACACTCAGTCGTAAATATCATATCGTGGAAACCAAATTGATTTGCAAATGAGTGTTTGTCTCGAGAACAGTCCAATTTGGGTTCAAGTAGAACATAAGGTTGACGGAAACTTGGAGACTGCGCCTACCTGATGAGCCCCAAGAAGGGCGAAACCGGTTGTGGGCTGTCGAAGGGTTTTCAGCAACCTTGTGAGTAGTTTCCTTTATGAAAATGCGATCAAAAGTTTTCCAAGGAGGGAGTGAACTTGTAAATCTTCAGTACTCGTAATAAACCACGCCGTGAACCTCTAAACCATCCTGACTGTTTTGAAAATTGTGTATGCCGTTGTGGTCAATTGGTTTCTGGCTCACACAACACTTTCTCAAGACTTTCTGACGGGCTTGGAAAATAATAGGTAGTTTTTAACTGGGGAAAGTCTTGACGCAAAATTTTTGTCAGACCAAGTGAACAGGTCACCATTTGGGTGAAGTTTCAAGGCTAACGGAGAACCAGTCAGTAAGTCCTCTTCGGATTAGCGTACTAGATCAGTGTTGAATGTCAGTCAAAGTGTCTTGTCCGTTAATGTGGTTACCTGAATATTACGGTTGATGTGTTGGGGGAATCTCAAATCATTTTTGATCGGGTTTATTTCCTTTATCTTCCGGTTCAAGGTGCTTCAATTGATGGTTCATCTTGGTAAGTTTTGTTGGTCTGTGTGGGCTTGTGAATGCCATGACAGTTTAGTTGCGGGGGGGGGTGAGAATAAATGGAATATTTGGTCGGTCGGTCTGGATCATGCATTTCAGATTTTAGCAACTTCTCTTAGTGGCTGGTTTTTCTGATAACCGGACACCACCGCGTGACAGCTCGACTGATCTGAACCCTTTCTCCACAAGCTTGCTAGTTCTACGCATTCTTTTCTGATTACGTTGGGATTCTAGACAATTTCCACCGCCTCGGTCATCAGTCTTTGTGGCGTAAAGCTCAGTCCTCTCCTCAAAACGTCGACATTTTTGTAAATATATTTTATGTCTTGTTTCCGACGCATGACTCACCCTTGTTGAGTCTTTCAGTAATGTTTGACACTAGGCTCTTCTCAGTTGCCTGTTTATTATTTGTCCTGCTCTTCGTTTCCCCCACCATTTGTCGTGTATAGACCTTCATGCAGCCATTGCATGTAATTTTGTTGATACAGTCCCTGGTTCTGTTCACCTGGAGGTGATCCTTCGATCGCACCAGTGCAGGGAGCAGACTGTTTACCTTCTGGATTCTAATCTTAGTTTAACCTTGTTCAGAAACCTTTAAACGATTAACGACGTCCGCGTTGTATACGGAATAATTCATCCACTTTTGGGTTTCGACACTGGTGCCAACCTCCTTTGTAAACGAGGCGTAATAGGGCTAGCCGGATATCCACTACCCAGAAGTTGGTTAATCACTTCATTTTGGGCTGCTCTCAAATCAACTGCTTCTGTGCACAGGGCCCCTGCTCTGTTAAATACTGATGAGGCAAAACTGGTGAATAGTAAGTTTCGATGGACAGACGAGTAGTTCAAAATCTCCCCAATGTCAGTTAGTCTCATAATCTTCCCCGGACCTTATGTGACACGCAATCCAAGAGGGGTAGTGTGCCAAAAGGTCACTCTATATCCAAACGTTTTTGAAGTGATTCTCAGAGCTAACTATTGTCAGGGCAGTCATCATCATCATCAACGACAGCATGACATCAGTGCTCAACACCAATGCTTCACTGCCGTACAGCCATGACTTATTTGAAAGCCTTATTGTAAAGAAAAGAATAAAGGTGGATGGGGGAGGGACTTAGTGCTAGCTTAACACAATCATTCCGAGGTGCCTACACCTCCAGAAATTCACTCAGGCAATCTGGACAGAAACTGACAACAAGAACGCCACTGACATCGGGTGCCAGCCATATCTTGTAGTGTCTCCAACCAGGCACAGCGAGGATCACGCGGTCCCCATCCTGGAAGAAGAAATCATGCCATCGACCGGGTCGCCTTAATCCCCGAATGCAGCAGGATGGGGAAACGAAATCAGACAGTAACTTGGTTCTGACACCATAGCCTGTTTTAGTGGCGCGCTCGCCCAGTCGTATAATAGCACTTCGTACTTTGAGGGTGAGAGACGCAATTCGAAACGCATGGTAACATCACTTAGGTTATTTGGTGTGTTTCTTATCTGAATGGAAACTGAAAGAAGTAGCGCAACATTGGCCAAATATTCAGCAGTTGTTGAAGTTGAATAAGACCCAGGTTGTCCACCAATCCTAAGGTAAGGGTCGATTTGGTTTACGAGTTGGCACTCAACAAACATGAGAGAGGTGAGCATTAAATTTGCTCCCGTTGCGTTGTTCTTGAAAGTAAGCTTATCGCGCTAAACTGTGACAAGCTAGAAATAAGTGTCATTACAGTAACCCACACTGTTGAGAAAATAATTGTGGATCTCAAAAAAGTGAAAAGATCTGAAAATCATTGAAAATCTTGCTGTCGATGATGATGATGATGATGATGATGATGATGATGATGATGATGATGATGATGATGATGATGATGATGATGATGATGATGATG